>NW_017308045.1:27709-54630 GCF_000935625.1 Nanorana parkeri
ATTACAGCGTGGAAAATAATTACTTGATCCCCTGCAGATTTTGTTAGTGTGCCCACTTACAAAGAAATGAAATGAAAGGTCTATCATTTTTTATCATAGGTGTATTTTAAATGATAGAGACAGAATAGTAACCAAAAATGCAGAAAAAACACATGATACAAATGTTATAAATTGAGTTGCAGTTCAGTAAGTAAAATAAGTATTTGATCTCCAAGCAAAACATGGCTTAGTACTTGGTGGAGAAACCATTGTGGGCAAGCACAGAGGTAAGACGTTTCTTGTAGTTGGTTACCAGGTTTGCACACATCTCAGCAGGGATTTTGGTCCACTCTTCTTTACAGATCTTCTCTAAATACTTTTAAGGATTTATAGGAAAATAAGGATTCTTGGCTGTCGCTTGGCAACTTGAAGTTTCAGCTCCCTCCATAAATTGTCTATAGGATTAAGGTCTGGAGACTGGCTATGCCACTCCATGAACCTAATGTGCTTCTTCTTGAACCACTGCTTTGTTGCCTTGGCTGTATGTTTTGGGTCATTGTCATGCTGAAAGACCCATCCACTCGCCATCTTCGGTGTTCTGGCTGAGGGAAGGGGGTTCTCATCCAAGATTTTACAATACATGGCCCCGTTCATTGGCCCCTCAATGTGGCAAAGTTGGCCTGTACCTTTAGCAGAGAAACAGCGACAAAGCATGTTTTCACCTCTGTGCTTGACTGTAGGGATGGTGTTCTTAGGATTATAGTCAGCATTTTTCTTCCTCCAAACACGGAGAGTCAAGTTAATGCCACAGATCTCAATTTTGGTCTTATCTGACCATAGCACTTTCTCCCAATCCTTCTCTGAATCATTTAGACATTCATTGGCAAACTTCAGACGGGCCTGTATATGTGCCTTCTTGAGGAGGGGGACCTTGTGGGCGCTGCAGGATCTCAATCCATGGCGGTGTATTGTGTTACCAATGGTTTGCTTGGTGACTGTGGTCCCAACTGCCTTGAGATCATTCACAAGCTCCCCCCGTGTAGTTCTAGCCTGATCCCTCACTTTTCCCATGATCCTCCTTACACCATGAGGCAAAATCTTGCATGGAGCTCCAGACCGAGGGTGATTGATAGGTATTTTGTATTCCTTCCATTTGCGAATAATCGCTCCAACAGTTGTTTCCTTCTCACCAAACTTCTTGCTGATAGTCTTGTAGCCCATTCCAGCCTTGTGCAGGTCTACAATCTTGTCCCTGACGTCCTTTGGCAGCTATTTGGTCTTGCCGATGGTGGTGAGGTTTGAATGGAAGAAAGAACATTTTTGTAGACAGGTGTCTTTTATATACATACCGAGTTGTCATTAGGAGCACATTCTTAAATTGGCAGGACTAATCTGTGTACCACATAGCCAGTCTGTGGGATTGTTGGTTGGTAGGAGATCAAATACTTATTTCACTCACGGAACTGCAATGCAATTTATAACATTTGTCTTTGTTTTTTCTGGATTTTGTGTTGATATTCTGTCTCTATCATTTAAAATGCATCTATGATAAAAATTATAGACCTTTAATTTCTTTGTAAGTGGGCAAACTTACAAAATCTTCAGGGGATCAAATAATTATTTTCCTCACTGTATGTAAAACGTTGACACCATACCATCTGTTACATAACATGTAGACAACGCTTTATACTCCAGTCCATTCTATGAGCCTATAGAGATGTCAGTGACATTTAGTGTAATAATAAGTGGCACGCTAGGTCAGGCTGACAGTCCAGTTCCAAAATTCTACCTTGGTATGACTCACTTTTTAAAAGATGCATAAAAGGTGTCATTTCTTTACTTTGTGAAGCTGAATCCTGACTCGGCCTACTATTCCCTTTTGGTATGACCCACTTTGTCAACTCCACTGAAAAAAACGTCAGTTATTTTATTTGAACATTGGAGTCTTTTATATGTCAGGGGGGCTTATAAGCCCTAGCTTGTCATTTTTCCTTCACAAGCAGAGATATGCTGAACTGTAATATTTCACATGCAGTCCATTAGAGAGTACATGTAGAAGAATAGTCAAAATAGCATGAAGATTACATAAAGGATCTATTTTTCAAATATAACCTTGTGAACAATGAACTTTCACTTCCGTTTAAGTGCCCCAAATTATAGCACATAATTATTAAAAGGGAGTGCTGCACTAGAGTTGCATTGAACTGCATTTCTCAATACAGAAGTATACTCTAGCGAAGCATTTTCTTTGTTTCGCTCTGCATTGAAACAAATGCAGATTACAGCTTCTACCCACTGAGATGTTGCAGTTCTAATGCAGTTTTTTTGAATCACTTGATGCATCTGTCTACTCACAGAAGAAGATTTAATAGTGAAAGGAATTAATGTTTCACATAGAGCTCAAATACAATATGCACCATCTGCATCTAACACATGTACATAACATACATAAAATATATTGTTTCATGTTATTTTGTTCTGCTATCGGCCTAGAGATAAAAATAATAATTTTTGCTTAAGTAATATTTTTACAAAGAAACAAACAAACAGAAGGTAGAGAAAACCAGAAAATAAGAGGGTTGTGCATAAAGAGTTAGGCAAACGCTGGGTGGCGATATGAGAAACAGCAGAAGACTGCAAAGAGCAGCCATTCTTAACCAGCGTCCCTCTAGAGCAGTGGTTCTCAACCTGCGTAACCTCAGGACCCACATTTGTCCTTCGTCATTAAGTCGCGACCCAAGTCGCACTGCAATGGAACGCATGGCATTGCGGTAACATGCGTTCCGGTGCGGGCGATTGAACAGTGGGCGGGAGGTGCGTTTGGGGTACCATTCAAATGAATGGCAGCGCAACACATCTCCCACACCAGAACGCGTAGTAGGTGTGATTGCATGGTACATTGCGTTAATTGCACAGGACTGTTCAATGAATACACTGTACTAGTGTGAACGGGCCCTCAAAAACATTGACAGACACACACAACCACAGACACAATCTCACACACATATACACACTCCAAAAATTCTTATTTTGTTTTCAAGATCCCCTCAGTCTCCCTACCTTACGAGAACTGGAGTGAACCACCATGCTGGGGTCCAGTGGGGGCTGCTGTGCTATGACGGAGCTCCATCCATATGTGCATTGCTTGTGCAACTCCCTTGCGCACCATGTAGAGGTGCGGGAGCCAGAATGTGATGTCACTCTGGTTCAGACACCTCTACAGGGACACGAGGGAGTTGTAAGCAATGCAGGTATGGATGGAGCTCCCTGGCAGGCATAGCTCCACCCCACCTCAAGCTGACACTTGGTGCCGGGCAGCATATTTTCAATGACTGCTTGGCACCAAAACTGACAGCGCTGATAGGGGGAGGCTAAGGAGGTTCTCACCTAGAAAAGAGGAAGCCAGGTGGCGACCCACTGAACATGGGGTCGTGACCCACTTTTGACCCACCAGTTGAGAACCAAGGCTCTACAGGTTGCTAAGTGTTTCTTGAGCTTGTCTGATTGACCTCCCATGTGATGGTGCCTGCATAGTTCTGGAGCTAATGTCACTTGGCATGAGATAGACCGGCTTAAAGTAGAAGTTCACCTTTTGCAAAAATTAA
Source organism: Nanorana parkeri (assembly GCF_000935625.1). Taxonomy (NCBI): domain Eukaryota; kingdom Metazoa; phylum Chordata; class Amphibia; order Anura; family Dicroglossidae; genus Nanorana; species Nanorana parkeri. The sequence goes on from NW_017308045.1 coordinate 31,294, forward strand.
AGAAATGCATAATTAATAATATATTTTAAAAAACCCGAACGACCACATGCATAATGAGCCTTGCAATCCCATGCGGCCGATCACATTGCGGCTGGAGTGCATGGCTACGGTGCTATTCACTTCAATGGCCCGCTACACCCCCTCCTGCCCCACAAAAAAATGAGCCGTCTGCAATGCGTTCCGGCCAGAATCGGGCCGGATTGCACTGCATCTGGTGTGAACGGGCCCTTCGAGGAAGTAGTATCAAGTGGTCACCTTTAGGGCAGGTTTACACCATTTTCCGGACCAGTTCTAGTCGAGGAAAATAATGTGAACCTGCCGCAGTTCCAGTGCATTCCAGACCAGCCAAAATGATACATGCAGTATTTTTCTGGTCTGGTCTGAAACAGACTGCGCTGGTGTGAACACAGGCCAGAAATATGGATACATTAGGATGCATTTTGAGTCCGGAACCAATCTGGTATGGTGAACATCTGGATGTGGTGTGAATGAGCTCTTATAGACAGGTCTTAAATAGCTCATGCATTTTTATATATGTTGGTATTTTTCAAGTTTAGCTATTTTGAGAAAGTACTGTAGAAATAAACTGATTTGGATTGTGAATTAAGTATTTTCTTTTCAGGGGAATCAAAATAATTATTCTCATTGATCCATTCTGAAACACTGTGTGATATATTTTGGTTCCAATAGCTTGGAGTAAACAGTTTGGCAGCAGCAATAAGGGAATGTATAAGAATGTTCCTTCTTAGTTTGTTATTGTTTATGCAGTATCCAAATTTAGTAAAGCTGTTTCTGGTGACAGACTGACATTGCGCAAAGTAATTACTATAATAAAAATGCAATCTCATTTTAAAAAGGTATATATCAGAGTAGCCAGCAGGGAATCAAAAGGGTCCGCAGAACATGTGCTACCTCCATCAACAGCAAAAAAAGCTATACCACCACACAAAGATTCTGTGCACACTGGGCTGCCTGGAATTCTTCCAAATCCACGTATCAAATATGATGCCATATTTATGTCATCTGATACAAACACACAATGCGCGACTCATCTGATCTAACAACAGGCCCATTTTAACAAGAAGATCATAACAGGAACTATACAGACCAAATTATATCATGCACAGTGTTATCCAATCTTTTCCTCCCCACTTCTCCTAAGAATCAGTCTGCTTCTTCATCAGACGTAATTATTTTGTGGTCTATGATAATCAGACAAGTGAAGATTCTCTTCTGCAATCGTCTGCTCCCTACAGGTGTGTTCCCAAATGTAATCACACACAAGTGCTGAAAGCAAACACGCTGTCACAGGAGGAGGGGGGGGGGGGGGGGAAAAGGAAAGAATAGTTTTATTGTCATCCACAGCAAGATAAACTATTCGAGTGAAGGTCAAAAGTAAAGATCAAGTTTATACTGCTGTGTAAAGTACATCTGAAGTCATTTAGATAGGAACTCTTCATTACAACATATAAAACAGCTAAAGAGAAAGCCCATTGAGTCATGAAAGGTCATGTACTACAAATATATTTAGCTTGGCATGATTTACGGACATCACAATCCACAAGCAAACAGAGAGGGCCATTCTACCCAGAAGGGGCACATACAACAATTGAAACCTTACAGGGGTTCTAATGCTTCAAAATAAAAAGTTGTAGCTATATGTAAAGCTGGTAATTTGAGCAATCAAACTTACAATTCTGTTTTTTGTGGAAACCACAAAGCATTTAAAGACCTAAAATGGTGAGTGTGATGGATTGGTAGGCAATGGAAATGGAATTGCTCAAATTAAACTTGGTGGAAAAATCTGATCACATTTGATAAAATTGCTGCAGTTTTTTTTTTCTATTTGATCTTTCAATAAATGGTATTAGGGCCTAAATCACCCCACATCATCTCCACACCAGACCAGATTGTTTCCGGACCCAAAATGCATCCTAATGTATCCCTATGGTGTTTCTTGCATCTGTTCACATCAGCACAGTCCGTTCAAGACCAAACCACAAAAATACTGCATGCCTCAATTTGTCTGTTCTGGAATGCACTGGAACACATGGAAAAACATATACAAACGCACTGGAACGCACCTGAAAGCCCATTATAAGCAAAAAAAAAGCAAAGCTCCAGAATGTGTCAAAATCGCAATGCACTGCATTCCAGATCTGGTCCAGGAAAATGGTGTGAACCTGCCCTTAAAGCTGTCAATTTATTGCCCTGTTTCAAATTCACAATGAACCAAATGTGATTCCCAGTAGGTGGAATGTGGATAAAATTGACAAACATACCATGGCCAGCTTGAAAGAGGTTATGTGATTGAATATCCACAAAGATAAAAGTATAAAAGTATATGAAGCATATACTTGATACATTGTGCTGCTCCAACCCCCCTTCCTTCTAACCCTTCCCTCTCTTTCTTCGTTTATTGAATCACTTTCCTACTGCCTTTTACTTTCTCCTACATGTCAATACAGGGTTATCAGGAAGTGTAATCCTTTCTCTCCTGATCACCACCATGCTTGCCTTATCCCTCAGGAGTGATCTATCAGCCAACATCATTCCATACCCTTTAGGGATGACACACACAGATCTTCTTGATTCTCAACAGTACCAAGTGCTGCCCTCCTTATGTTATGCTGGTTTCTGACACCTGCTCATTCGCTCTTATCTGACTGCAAAAGTATGTGCAATCTCATTCCATTTTCTAGCAGTTGCAATCCTTTGCAAATGGTGCCATTCCACTAATTCCAGACTACACACAATGCACCCAATCTAATTTTAATGTTACACTTTGGATTTTCAAACACAAATGTGTTTTTACTGTGGGTATCACAATCTAACGTCAAACAGGAAAAAAAATAGAGGGTGGGGGAATTAAAGGAGAACTATGGGGTTAAGGCTTTTCCCCTTAGTTCTCCTTAGGGTAACGGGATGACACAAACTAGCGGCCTCCCGTCACCCTAAGCTCAGTATCCTGTGAGCTGTAGCTCGCGGTATACTGAGACGCCGCAGTATACCTCGAGCTGCTGCCCGCGGTATACTGAGACGCTGAAGCGGATCCCGACAATTATGTCTGGATCCGCCCAGCTGCGTGACTGACAGCTGGCTCTGCCTATCTGGAGGCAGAGCCAGCTGTACCCGCCCCCTCCCCCTCCGTTCAACCAGTCAGCGCTGGCGGATCGGAGCTGGGAGGGGGGAATCCAGCCCCTCCCCTGTCACGGCAGAGAGTCGTGACAGGATCGAGAGGTGATCGAACACCGGTATGTGTTCGCTCACCTCCCGATCTACTGAGCCGACCTGTGACAGTTTCATTGTCACAGGTCGGCTAGAACTATGAGGTGAGTGAAAGGAACTCACCTCATAGTTCTCCTTTAAACTGAAATAATGACTGGCCTGTGTTTGGACATCTTAAAGGAGAACTATGGGGTCAGTGCTTTTCCCCATAGTTCTCTTAAGGGTCGCGGTATACTGAGACCGCCACAGCTGGGACAGATCCCGACATTACTGTCGAGATCCACCCAGCTGCGTGAGCCAGCTGTACCCGCCCCCTCCCCCGTCCGTTCTGCCACTCAGCGCTGGATGATCGGAGCGGGGAAGGGGGGGGAATCCCTGCAGGGAGCTGTGAAGGACCATCTCTGCAGGGAGATGATCGAGAAGTGAGCGAGCGACGGTATGTGTTTGCTCACCTCCCGATCTATTGAGCCGACGTATGACAGTTTCATTGTCACACGTCGGCTCGAACTATGAGCTGAAAATCACTGAAAATTTGCTTATAATGGGCTTTCAGGTGCGTTCCAGTGCGTTTGTATATGTTTTTCCATGTGTTTTTTCTGGACTTCGGGCTCTGCCCAGCTGCGTGAGTGACAGCTGGCTCTGCCTATCTAGAGACAGACCTAGCTGGACCCGCCCCCTCCCCGTCCGTTCTGCCAGTCAGCGCTGGCAGATCGGAGCGGGGAGAGGGGAATCCCTCCCCCTGTCACGGCTCTCTGCCGTATGTGTTCGCTCACCTCCCGATCTACTGAGCCGACCTGTGACAGTCTCATTGTCACAGGTCAGCTAGAACTATGAGGTGAGTGGAAATCACTCATCTCATAGTTCTCCTTTAAGCTGCTATGCCTCTTGGCATGGATATGCGCTGCTTTATCTTTCACGTATGTGAGTGGATCACTTTTTTTTAATTTATCATTAATTGCACCTTTTAATGTACAGGGTCTTTGTGCTCTTGTTTGCTTTTATCTTTATCTAAGTGCCTAGGTAGTATTCAAAAGGTGTCAGGAGCACACACAAACTGAGCCCAATAGATAGCATAGCATCTGAAAACATACATACATTGATAAATGCATTAGTCATTCTTTAACAGACATATCTTTCTTTGAGTCAAGATATTTGGCCCCACGTGTCAAAATGGCTACAGAGATGCCACAACAGCCAGGTGAGCTAAAGGGATTATCTGACTTTTAGCCTTTAATGCAATTTAATGAGTGCCATCAGCATGCTGTTACTAAACTTACACCCTGCTCATATACTATTGTATGTAATTTGTACTTGTCAAACGGCATGCCATTTGTCTAAAGCTGATCATTTCCTAGTTGTGTTTAGTGCTCTTAATAACTTCCTGTTTTGCTGTTAAGTACCATAAATACAGCTTTCTGCAAATTACATTTAATTCAGCTGTACAACAAGAAGTCAAATTTGCACAGAAAGACGGATCGCATTCATTTTTATAATTATTCGTCTCTTACTCCAATATATTGCTAAATACAATCGTCAACATCTAGAAATGTGTGTGTAATTACCGGTTCATCAACAATAGAAATTTCTCATAACTTTAGGCACACACAGCTCTGGGCTTAGGATCCGGTCGCACTTGGAGAACTCCCCACACCCTTTAATAAAAAAATCGGTATACATAATTATGTCCTTGTGACTTTGGTACAGTCCAATTACATCAAAGGTCCTCTTTGCCCAATTCTTCCTCCAGCGGTGGGCAGATCCTGAGTGCTGCAATGAGTGGCCGGAAAATACTGTTTCTGCACCATTCTCCTGTGGGTCAATGGCAGAGGATAGAGCCTTGCCTTCCTGGGCTCACAGGAAGTGGTTTGAATAATGTTAGGCATCTTTCCTCCTGGAAGAGCAGTGGGCAGAGCTGCTTTTTTAATCATATAAGCTGACGGGGATGGTTTCTAATGCATTTTGGCCAAGGTAGAATTTACCATGTACCTTGTTTAGCCTTAAACATCAACACATTCCAGATGTCAACATTCTGGCTCAATAATCGCCTTAGCAAAGTGGGCCTTATATCCCAAATGAGATTATTTTTGTTATTATTACTTTGGCAGATACGGCCTTGGTGTCTTAACTCATTATTTATAAAGCAGTGAATATGACAATCGCCAAACATTGACTGTAGGTCAATCTTTTATAGGTATATGTTTTTTAAATGACGGTGACTGATTCACCACCAGTGTTTGGTGCATTCACATTCACTGATTTATGAATATGCTGTTAAATATGCATCATTACTCATAAGACCAGGTTCAGATTTATACTTCCTGTTCAAAAAGGCCAAGCTATATTGCCACCCCCTCTTCTACCTCGGCCACTTACTGGCCTTATTATGACACTAATAAGATCATATTGCATAGCTACAGAAAGCAGGGGACAGAGGCTCAAAAAGACTGGTCATTGCGCACCAGTACACCTACAGCAAATGACTAGCAGTTCTAGGTGCATAGACCTCAGGGAAAGGAAGTACAGAGTAAGCTATTTCACCCACTAAACAACACAAACTAGCAGCAAGGACCCACATCACTGCATTGATTGGGACAGCAGTAGACAAACTCTGGCTACACACAGTCAGCAACATGATGTGTAGCTATGTGGCAGACCTAACATGCTGGGATGTTGTGCAGAGAACCATCTCTGATAGTGATATATGTATTACATGCATGTAACTTGAGCAATGTATACTCAAAAATGCCCAATTGTATTAAAAAATACATTGGGGGGGAATTTATCAAAAATGGAGCAGATCAGCTTCTCTCTTTCATTTTAAAATCTTACCTGAGCAAACTGAAGATAGATGCTGATTGGTTGCCATGGGCAACTGCTTCAGATTCAGTTTTCTCCAGTTTTTATAAATCCCCCCCCCAATGTATATATGAATATCTTCTCCATAATGGATTCATTAGTAGGAGCATTCTAAAGTTAAAGATACACAGAAGACTATAGGAAATGTAGCAACTGGTGACAGAACTCCTCGATCCTTGGCCTTATATATTTTAACCAGTTGACATCCGCGGTGTTAAACCCCCTTCCCATAGAAAATAAACTTATACTAAAATGTAAGGAAAAATATATGAAGCTTTTCTGTAACCCAAGTGCTACTACTGTTTATGTCATCTTTTCTCCTCATCTTTTCTTCTTACCTGAAGATTTGGCCTACTGTGGCCCACAACAACTACTGCAGCAGCCAGTGCACGCTTACTTAGAGTACTTATGTCTCATACTTGGACAGGGCGGGCCACCTTGCTGTGCCAGCACTAGTGTATTACACAGGAAATTCCTGAGCGTTCTATACAATTTTTTTTTTTTTATTGCTTCTTCTCAGCAAGTTCCCATCCAGAATATCCAAAACAAATACCATTCATCTGAATAAGAGGAAGTTATTTATCACAAACATCTTAGGCATGGAACAGAATCGTGTTGTGCTCCCCTGAGGGAGAATTCAGTGACGGGTAGTACTAGTCTGAGGCACTCGTAGCATGATATGATGATGTAAGAATGCAGCAGTGTGATTGTTTTTGGTATGGGTGAATAATTACATGCTACTCACTGGTAATTACACCTGTTCAAAAAAAAAAAAAAGAAACCTCAAAAGACAAGCAAGGCATTAGACCTATATTTCAACAGACAAAAGAAGATAACCAAATGCGTTATAGCTGTACAGACTGTCCATATACAGAACAACTTTTTATATATGTATGAATTTGCCTTTAAACCCTTGTTAGATTTATAACCCTGCCAACAACTAACACAGCGGGCAACAATTTTTGATGCCAAGAGACAGAATCAGATTTATTTAAAGATTGGTTTTTGACACTTTTTCTCCCTGACCCCAACCCTTGTCATAAATACTGGTCCATCACCCAGGGCTGTTTTCTCTTATTTCTACACGTTTGGATCATACTAAGGAAGGAAAGGAATACAAGAGAAATCAAGGCAGAAGGAAAATGGAAGGGACTGGAATATTTTTTTAAAGTTATATTAAACCTTTGCATTTATTTATTTTTTAAGCAGAGGAGGTCCATGCTTACATTATCCGATTCTTCCTCTTAAAAATGGTCTCTTTCTTTCTCCCGTAGCTCCGCCCAAAGCACTGCCCCCCCCCACACCCCAACCTGTTTGCGGGCATCTCCTTCAACTAGCTGGCTGCTGAGGAGACACCCGTGTGTGTATGTTCCAGGCTGTGAACCCGCGTCTAGCTGTGCGCATCCACAGACAAAGATAGCGCCCGGCATTTTTCATCGTCCTAGACTTCAGCTTTAAATAAGCACTGGCTTGTGCTTTTGAACTGTACATCTGTATAAAGTGTCAAGTTTTAGAATTTACATGTAAAATGTGGTAAAATGCAATGGTGCATTTTAGGAAACCTTCAAACATTTGAAAGATAGTATCTACAGTAACCTGGATGTTAATAAATTTGGACAAGGACAAGCCTTGCAGTCTTTGTCTTTCCCAAGAATTCTATTAAACTGTTATATTTCCACAGTATGAACCATTCTGGTTACATACAGTTTACTCATCCTTTCCATATACTCTGTGATGCTCCGTGACTAATAATAGTTGTGCAGAACATATATCGTAACACTAAACTCCAGCTGCTAAACACATTAGAAGAACTTTTTCCAAGGGTATATTCGTCTACTGCTGTGAAACGTAAGTAAACATTGGCAAGTATTGTTCTGAGAAGGAACACTATTTGGGGTTTCCTAATATTCCTTTTTAGAATTTCTTTAAATTCCAGCATTTCAGTCGAAAAAAAAAAAAAAATATACCAAGGATTAAGAGTGAACACCAAAAGAAATGATCTACTTTGGCAAGATAAAAATCTATCTTATTATGTAATTAGAAAGCCATTACACGTAAGGCCTTTCCAACCAATTCAGTGTTGTACAATGGTCTTGTTATTAGTTAACACTTGTGCTACGGTATCTGTAGAGCTCATAAATTTGAAAGACAAAGTTTGTGAACCCGTGGGAATTTTCTGTATGTATGTGTATGTCCTAAAGTGTTTGCATCAGATCTTCACCTTAGGCATAATAATAATTACAGTCTTAATGTACAGACTATAGGCACCTTTACCATGCAACTTTACTAACCACACATTTTAAACAATGATGGTTTTTGCTGGAAAAAAATATGTGAAGCTCTAGGATAATGATACGATAAGAAGAGGGTATTGCAATCAGTGGGAGTATCCCTACCCTAAAAAAAAAAAAAGAAAAAAAGCACAAGATGTGATAGAGAACCCTTGGGAAGCAAGAAAAGGAGCTTCAGGAATCTCTTGAGTTTGTTTCATGGTGTTCTGTTCGTGGAAGACGAATGAATGGCTTAGGGTCCAATAAAACCAGCTGGATGTTCCACCCTGTTTCTACAATAATGATCAATCAACGAAACGAAAGTTGAACTCAACTCTGTACTAGAAAGGTGCAACACTATTTTTTAAGTAAATTACCCAAAACAAACACCACAAACTGATCATGCCAACAATGAAGCATCATGAACATCTTGTTTTGAGGCTGCTTTGCTGCCTCATGACCTGGACAGTTTGTGATCATAGAAAGAACATTTTATTCAAAATTGTATAGTGAAATTTAGCTGCAACATGTCAGTGTAGCTGTACAGCAACTAAAGTTTGGAAGGAAGTTAGAGATTAAGCAAGACAATACTCTGAAACACAGGAGAAAATCAACAAAGGAAAAGTCTTAAAACGTTAGCATCTCGGAATGGCCCAGAAACCAGATCTCAACCCATTCAAGGTAATGTGGCTTGAACTGAATACAAATGTTCACACAAAGATTGCCAAAAATATCAACATGCTAAAAAGTGGTCTGACATTCCACCTAAACATTGAGCATGCCAGATCAGCACTAAAGGACATGTGTCGTTAGAGGATATTGCTGCTATAGAAGGTTTTACCAGTTACTTAAGGTAAGTGGTTTATTCTTGCCTAGACTGTTAAGGTTTTAAAAATGTGTTCAAAAAAGACATTAAACTAATAGTACACAAACAGCTCTATTCTTTCAAGTGACACTAAACTCAGGAGTTATATCTTGAAAATGCATTCAGATACCAAAACTTTTAACAAAAACTGTATCTTATTTGTGTATCAATTCATGCTGACACTGTCCTTCCTTCTGGAGGCTGGCTACTTTTGTTCTCCATGGTCTCTGCGTGTGTTGTAAATTAGTCACCGCTCCAAGCGCACTCCTGTAATGGACTACAATCTCATGTTTAGTTATCTCATTTGTATTGAGATTGTAGTCCATTACAGGAGTGCGCTTGGAGCGGTGACTAATTTACAACCCACACAGGGAGCATGGAGAACAAAAGTAGCCACCCTCCAGAAGGAAGGACCGTGTCAGCATGAATTCAGAGATGATTTGAGGATCTACAGCTGAGTGATACACAATTAAGATACAGTTTTGTTAATAGTTAATATACTTGAATGGATTTTTAAGATGTAACTCCTGAGTTTAGTGTCACTTTAAGCAAACTAGGTTCTCAACTATTGTGACTTAGTTGAATACCATGCTACATCTAAAGAGCCGATATTGCCAGCACCCAGGTAATTTCAACTTGCGATTGTAGATATGCATTATTGAGTATATCTGTACTATATCTAAAAAAAAAAGACTGTTTGGCAGTAATGTCGGTCTGCTGCGTATAATCACACTATCTAAAGCCAGCTTTTCCAATAGTGGTTTTCTAGGACTGAAGGGAGAAATCTGATATAACAAAAGCAGAGAAGACTAAGTACAGAAGAGCCTATGCAGATTTTCAGTTTAGAAAACAGTGAAACCAAAAATGATGGAAAGTAAAAAACACAAAAAGAGAACTGCAAAGCATTATACCTTCAAAGTATAATACACAGCTACCACTGTTAGGCTTAGGGTAAAAAATTACTCAGCTCATTGCCATATGAATTTGTGTACAACAACAGCAGTTTTAGAATGTTCAGCAATAGAAATCTACCAGCCTGACATTAAAGCATATCTACGTGTAAATCCAAAAACAAAAATCTAATATATAGCAGCGTACCTGTCTTTATATGCAGGCTGCATTAGTTTTCATTTTCAGAATGCAGCAAGTACAGAAAATACCTGTAAATCTTGCAAGCTTTTATTTTTGAGTAACCAAACCAACCTAATTTTCACTTGTTCATTACTGCCACATAACCACTCCAGCCCTAATCATATTAGCAAAAAAAAAGATTGTATATGTAAATAGCATTTTGAGTCATACATATTCTCTCATGTGCAGACGCAACTGTATTTTCTAGGGACAAAAACTGCCAAGCTGGTCCTTATGCAGCATGCAGAAGCCAACCTATCGGTCTGTCTGTCAGATTGATCCAGCCAAGGACAAAACACAAGCTGGAAGCCGAAAATTATAGATGTGAGTGTTAATTTATGGCAACCCACAATGACAGAACTGCTGCTTACAAGGAAATTGATAGCCCTGTCATATGTTTAAATCCACAAAAAGGCCTTGGAAACTGACATCTCATTTACTTTTTTTCCCCTTTTAGCACTAGTGTACCAGATTTAATTACACACGGTCTGTTTTACTGCACTATGTCTAGTACCTCGGAGTAGTAAATAATGGAAAACATTTTCTAACAAACAGTCTACAAAAATCTACTGCGAACCATGTTGTATGTATGTTCTGACACCATATTTTGGCTTTCTCTTAAGACTGTTTATAGTATTTCACTACAGGCTTTTAAGTCATCTCTGAAAAATGTGGAATTTGATCATCCAAGGCTACAACAGACACTAAAACTGTGATTTAATGCTGAACTCCAGGAAACCAGCTGAATATACAATTGAGATACATACACCTATCAGCCATAACATTATTACCATCCGCCTAATATTGAGTAGATCCTGCTTTTGCTGCCAAGGCAGCCCTGGGGCTTGGACTCTACTAGATATCTAAAGGCATGCTGTGGTATCTGGACCAAGCAGTCAGTAGCAGATCCTTTAAGTCCAGTTGCAAGGAGGGGCCTTCATGGTTTGGACTTGTTTGTCCAGCACATCCCACAGATGCTTGATTGGATTGAGATCTGGAGAATTTGGAAGCCAATAAACACCTCAAACTCATTGTTGTGTTCTTCAAACCATTCTCAAAACATTTTTGCAGTTTGGCAGGGTGCATTATCCTGCTGAAAGAAGCCACTGCCATTAGGGAATACCCTTTTCATGAATGGGTGTACTTGATCAGCAACACTGTTTAGTTAAGTGGTACATGTTAAAGTAACATTCACAATAATGGCAGGACCCGAGGTTTCCAGCAGAACATTGCCAAAAGAATCACACTGCCTTCACTGGCTTGCCTTCTTCTCATAGTGCCATCTCTTCCCCATGTAAGCAACGAACACGCACCCAGCCATCCACATGATGTGATTCATCAGACCAGGCCACCTTCTTCCATTACTTAATGGTCCAGTTCTGATGCTCACATGACCATTGTATGCTCTTTTGGGGGTGGATAGTGGTCAACATGGGCACCTTTACCGGTCTGCGGTAAGAGTGTGGTGCACTAGGGACAAATCCTGAGCACTATATACGTGTGATTCCACATTTGTGTATATTTGAACATGTAATATAAGATTGAACTTTTCCTAGGATTACTATTTATGAGAAGATTCATTGTGAACACTTTTTTGATTGCATTGTTACCTAGAAACCCATGGCAGACACTGCAACCAAGGAGGTGAACTCTCTTTCCCCTGGTTAAGTTAAGGAATAGCACTTGGTGACCTACCCATCCAAGCCTGCTGATTATATAATAAAGGAACAGTGCCACATTGAAGAGGTCACTCCTGTGCTCTTTGCTTCTATGACAAAAAATAATCTTTAAAGGTGGATCTGCATTGTTATCAAATGCATTTGTCTTACCTGTCATCAATCTTTGGGCTTCATAGGGTTCCATGTAGCCATTGTTTTCAGTTATGACACCTTTTTTCTTCTGTTCGTTTTTAGCATCGAAGGGATCAGAGTAGTCATCAGCAATCACAACCTGAAAGAAAAAAAATAGTACTTATTATATAATGTTTACTAATGAGTTACAGAAACTGTGTTAGAACAACTGCACACCTAGGGACTCCAAAAGTATTGCTGCTGCAATCAGAAAAAAAAAATCCAAAAGGATAGCATAAAAATATGAGAGTTTCTAATTTGACTTGTTTTTTTTAAGTGCATGTTATGGGGCTGTCATCCTTATCCTCACCAACCACATGCTACTTCCAGCACAGTAAACAGCTGCAATGAAGATTGAATGAGAGAAAGCCCAGGAGCAGAACCTTCAAAAATTTAAATCCAGCAATAAAACAATATTCTGATATATTCACACTAATAAAAGAAGATTAAAGGCCAACTAACTTTAATGGTTTTGGGTCAATTTTAGTTTACTTTTTTAAACTACTTCTTCCACTCTCCATATATGCAATCTTTGTTTTATGAAGAAAAAAAAAAAGAATTCAACAATACATCTCTAACTGAAACCTCAGAAGAAGAAAAGGGATATGTTACATATAAAACAGAAGAAAACACTGTAAAAACAGCACCGCTGTCTGGAAAATAAAAAAGATTTATATGCAGTATTTCCTTTTTCCTGGATTGAAAAATAAATTAAATAAGTCCTGATCAAAACAAAGAAACAATGTAAAAACTGCCATACATGATCAGGGCTATATAGGGCTGATGTAAACAGGCATTTGCATGCATCAGAACCATACAAGTCAATGTGAGTCTAAAGGCAGCACTGATTGGAGAGCTCAGAAGGAAGTCAGAAGCAGCTTAGAAGGAACTCAGAAGCATCTGAAAAGGTGAAAGTAGGTATGCTGTGTTGGTCTTACTACAAGCTACTAAACTACACAAGACCTAAAAGCGACTTAGAGCTTTCATGGGGAAACAATCTGTCTCTTTGATGGCCTGACAGACCCATATATTAAACAATGAACCAGTTCCTCTTGTCTGTAGTGTAATTATTACACTAACTCCAGCAAAGCAAATGTATAGCTAACTTAAACAAAGGATTCTTAAAGTTCTTAACAGCTGTTGGAGCCACTGCCCTAAAATACTGCTATCCATACAAATGTAGATTTTAAGTGATAACGTGAATATTGCAGTCCATTCTTACAGAGGTACATTTTTGCCAAAAAATAATCACAGAGGCAGAGCAGGGACACTCAACTTTTTTTATCCTTGCTTTCTGTTTTCTACCATTTATCACCAATTACCATGAGCGTGACAAGGTTGCTTATTGAAACAACTAGCAGATCAACTCTTAATACCTTTACCATCACTGAGCACACTAAAGCCAAGTATACACGGTATGAATTTCGGCCAGTTTCTGAGGAACCAGATGAAATTCACACAGTGGGTGCTGCTGTCGGCACCCTTCCATCTGGTATCTCTCGATCAGCTTATTTGTTTTCCAACCAGCACCTTCAATCAGCTGCTAGCTCTGTTTAGGTATCCCGACAGTGGCGGCAGGCACTGTTGGAATACAGAGCAAACAGCGGGGGATTTGTCCATCAATTCTTGTAAGCGCTGACTGAGGAATCTGTTATATTTTCTGCATTCAGCCTGCAGTTTGAACGAAGAAAATATAAGCAAGTATACCTGGCTTAAAAGGAGAACTATGAGGTGAGTGAAAATCACTCATCCTCATAGTTCGAGCCGACGTGTGACAATGAAACTGTCACACGTCGGCTCAAAGATCGGGAAGTGAGCGAACACATACGGTCGCTCGCTCACTTCTCAATCATCTCCCTGCAGAGAGCCGTGACTGTCAGTCACCACTCTCCACAGGGATCCCCGCTCCGATCCTCCAGCACTGACAGGAGGAACAGACGGGGAGGGGGCGGGTACAGCTGGCTCTGCCTCAAGATAGGCAGAGCCAGCTGTCACTCACGCAGCTGGGTGGATCTCGACAGCATTGTCGGTATCCGTCCCGGCTGCGGCGGTCTCAGCATACCGCGAGCTGTAGCTTACGGTTATACTGAGCTTTGAGTCACGAGAGGAGGTTGGTATATGTCCTCCCGTGACCCTTAAGAGAACAATGGGGCAAAACACTTACCCCATAGTTCTCTTTTATGGCCCACATAATTTAGCAAACAGGCTACCAGTGGTTTAGCAACAGTAGCTACAATGGACACAACAATGTCTGGTTGACCCCTTAGCCCTACATAACTGCTTACTAAACATCCCTTTCCCAACATGTTTTTTCTTTCCTTTCCAAAGCTGGCTGTAAACTGGTAGATTTTCATATGCACATTCATAGGAATAATCTTGTCTGAACACTCGATAAAGCCATTGGAAGTCTTGTAGAAACTTGTACAACATTTTTGGTTGATTTTAACATTTGATTCTGGAATAAAAGAGTTTCCTAAACAAAAATGAGAATTTCATTTGTTTGTTGGAAAAAATGTCCATCCTGCTCCTTTGTTTCTTGGTCACTATAGCTGAAAACGATCATCAATTTGACCTGTTAAAAAGTTAAAACGAATGTTCCAAAAAACTATTTTTTCAAACAAAATTCTACCGTGTACGGCCAGCTTTACTTTCCAACCACAGACAGGGGTTAAGTATAGTGTAATGCCAGGGCTCAAGCACAGGGGCAAGTAGAAGTGCCTCCAAAATCAGTGCCACTCTCACTACAAAAAATACATCACTGCTCTACAGAATATAACACAAGGAAATATGGCACAATCTAAATAAAGAAAAATGAGAAGTGGGGATGAAGGGAAGAAAAAAAAACTAAAAATGAAACAAACAAGACTTAGGCCCCGTTCACACCAGGGTGGTTGCGGATCAGCGTGGTTTCTGCACAGATTCTAAAAGGGCCGCTTTGAGTGTTTTTAATTGCGTTTCAGCGCTGAAACGCAATTACAAACGCCCATTTAAGCACAGTTCCTTTGAAAACTTTATGGAAACCGCACTGATCAGCACAGCAAAAAAGGGTCAGGGACCAATTCGGGCGGGAGGCGGTTCGCAATGTATGGGATTGTTCATGTCAGCGGATCTGCGTGGCCAAATCCTCATGAACGGGGGCCTCACTATTAAATTCAATATCCTGCACAGCGATCATGAAAATCTGTGCATTTAAAAATAATATACAATGCTTGGCTGTCTTCAATCAATACTATACAACCCTCGACTTAAAACATGGCGCCTTGTACTCATGTCTGCTATAGCTTGTCTGCTCTTCCTGTTAAAATAACAAAACGTCAATACCCAACTCATTAGATTTTATAGTGGAGTATTTTTCTCTTTTTACCATGACAGTTTTCCACCTGCCTGACATGGTTTTCTTTTACAATTACAGATATATTAACTTCACGTGGATTAAATGCTAATAACCACTGGGACTCATGCATCCCCGTGTGCCCCTGGCAACTCCAACAGAAACCTGAATTTCTTACTACATTTTACTGGCACTGGCTTTTCCTTTAAACCCACAGACCCTTCCAGCTAATAAAAGTATTATTACATTTGGTAACAGCAAAGTATGTTAACACTGATGAAAATAGCAGTGCCTTTGGCTACATTCAAATAACGTCTGCACACAAAACACAAAGGATTTCAACATTTTCTATGGTTAGTCAGGTTGGGAAAACTGTAAAACAAGAGGAGTTCTAGAAAGCTCATGTCTATAGGTTTATAAAGGAGTAACAGAGCAATCTGCACTCTTATCTTACAACCCTGTGGTTTAAGACACTATTTGCCTGGAGTTTGTACAATATGCGCTCCCTGCGTCTGCATGGGAGAGCCTCTTGTTACTGCCTACAATCCTTGGACTCTTTCGGTTTCAATATGGCTTTGCTGCTTCTCTTTCACACAAGAGACTATTAGGTAATACACTGCTGACCACCAGGAATTTCACTCTCTTTGGAAGGACTTCCTCACGCTTCCTGTTGTGGCTTATAGACAGGAAGTGAAGGAAAATCGGCCCAATAGGACACAGATGGGAAAAAAAACGCCGATAATGGTTATATTCCTTCCTTACTCAATCCAAAACTAAAAAAACAAAAAGTTGAGGCTTCAATTCAACTTTAGCAGAGATGGCTATCTTTCATCAAGTTAGCAGTGAGTTATGGCACTGCTCCTACTCCAACATTTGCGGTGATATGCATTACATGTGGTGCAATTGTAATTTTCCCATGTAGGGGCATCCAACGTGTGTTTGCGATTGTACATGTACGTGGGGGTGAGGCACTTTACTAAAACATTTTTGTGGTCTTTTTTTTACGTCACTTGTATTTTTAAACTTTTTGGGGGGTTTTTCTACTCAAAGCAGAAAATGTTGTTATTAACTCTTGCAGTGGGGCTACCCCCGCACTGCAAGGGTTAAGTGCTTGTTTTTGTCTAGGTGCTAAAATAAACAAAAAGTTATGCTCACCCGATCCTCAAAGCCAGCTTGCTCTTAAACTGGTAACTGGAGTCTCTCTCCTCCTCCACTCCAGCGGTCTAAGGATCCTGAGTCATCACGTTCCATACACTGTGTATAGGATGTGAGGACACCGAGGGACACACCGTCACTGCAGCGGTTAGGGAGAAAGGCTTCAGGAAGCGAAGTAGCAGTCAGCTGGCTTTGTTGTTCAGGAGTGCATATTTTTTTTTTTTTTTTTAGCACCGAGACAAAAACAAGCACTTAACCCTTACAGTGCGGGGGTAGCCCCATTGCAAGGGTTAAAAATATTTTTGCCCAGAGTTCTGCTTTAGCTTTATTGCTATCATATATCACAAACATTCTGGAGCCTGAATACGCCTGGGAAAACCTGACAGATAAAATAGTTCCAAAATTGCCTGTAAGCACTCATGCGTGAATGTCGGTTCAAGGTACCCATAGACATGAGACGACGGTCCCCAATCCAACCACCTATATATGGATTCTGGGGTTGATATAGTGAGTTGGCACTATGAGTAGGCCATGGAGGTGTTTGCAGTCTACCTCCCGCAACCTTCTGCTTGCACTAATGTAAAGAGAGTCGTCCCAAGTCAGCTAATAAACACAGCGATCTTTCAAACGTTGTTAACAAAAGAACAGTTTTTATTTTTGGATCACGCAAATAACAATGAACTAAAAAAAATTATACATTTAAAACATACATAATATTTCAAACAGTCATCAGTATAGAATTCTAAACCAGCATAATGCAATGATATGATTCAAATACCTACACATTGTAAACATCAAAGCGTGGGCCATACTACCTATATTTGTACATGATAAATGCTCTTTAGCAATCAACACTGCTAGGGTCATTTCAATGCTTTCAGCAGCAACAACTTGTCACCTTTAGTAAACCAGGACAACAGGTATATCTCCATCCTGAGTTTGCTAAGAGAGCAGTTTTGTTTGTAAAGGCTTAATGCCTTTGCTTAGCTAATGAAAAACTAAACAAAGAACTTTCGAAAGTCAAGAGATGCGAGATAATGGCTAAAAAGAATAAACGGCCCACACAATTTTTTTTTTTTTCACAGATAGAAAAAAAAAAAGAGCAATGTAAACAGTACTTTTCTAGTAGGGCCCAAAGGCCGCTGAATTGCCTTTTAATGAAGATTTCCACCTAGGATATTACACACACAACAAAGGCTCAATTAACAGCAATGCTGTTGTGTTATAAATGGAGGCTATTGTTGATTACAAAATTGCATAGCTGCACTAGTGACAAGTGGAGATTAATGACCCTCTGGTAAGCTATAAAATACTGTCTTTTGTACTGTAATATTCATTTCCTGCACGTAAGAGCATATGAAGGACAATTTCCAAGAAAATTAGAACTCTCCTGTTTAAGGTCCCTCTGCACAACCACAAAGAGAACTCTCCTTCTACAGCAAATACCACCCTGACCCCCTGGCCTACTGCAGCACTTGGTGGACTGCATTCTTTATTACAGCATATATAGATATATACACACATACACACACACACACATATACATGCTTTGAATTGTCACATGCAGACACTTTTTGTTTGATATCAGCTATTGATTTACTTAAGGTAGTTTTTTCCAGCTTGCATCATAAGGCCACTAAATTCCCGTGTGAATCTACACAAGCGTTTTAAGACATATTTTATTCATCAACAGAGGACAGATATGCAATATATGTCATGCAACTAAGACCTCGTTCACGCATGAGCTGAGCGTCGTTGGTCTTTCTCAGCCTTTTTTTTTTTTTTTTAGCTTTTGTACCAGTGTGTTTGCTTGTTTGTTCATGTGTTTCAGATTTCAGGCTTTTCTTGAATTATTTTAGCCTTTTTTTATATTATTTTACTAGGCAAGAACATGCATTAAAAATGAACATTACGGGTGTTTTTCAGGTGCTCCCAGTAAAGTCTATTGTTGCAAAAATGCGTGAATATGCCCTCAACCTCCAAGTGACGCTGCGCTCAGGTGTGAATGGGCACCATTGAATATAATGGAAATCCTAGTTAAACAATGAAGTGAAATTTAAATCGCTCAGGTGCGAATGGGGTGTTTTAGGCCCCAATCACACTGCCATTATTCGGGCCGTACATGTCCGTGCACGCCCATATCGGGCCGCCCCTGGAAGGGAAAGGTGCTGCGTGTAGCAGCCTGTTCCTCCCTATGGGAGGACACAGCCGTGCGCACCCCCGAACTGCACATCTGTGCGCGTCCGGGTGCCCGTACTCGGATGCAGATAGTACTCATACGCTGTCATACAGGTGTGCGTATGACAGCGCATGGCCGCGTCCTCCCATAGGGAAGAACAGGCTGCTGCGTGTAATCACACACACAACACCTGTCACTCCCAGAAACGCCACATGGATGTGTACGGCCAGAGTTAACGCAGTGTGAATGAGGCCTCAAGGTGACCTGGCATTAGCTGATATTGTTTTGTCCAACTTTCTGAAACTCCAAATGACTTTCTTATAAAAGAAATTTAGTTATATTGTTAAATAATGATGTGTCTACTACACTACTAAAAAAAAAAACAGCTAGTTGCTCCAATGGAAAACTAACAACTCCTTACATAGCATAGTCCAATCCTTCCTCACTCTGGCAGCACTCAAATAAATACATTCTTGGATCAGTGTTCTGCAATGTATTTTTTATCAGCTCTTCTCAAGGGGAAAGCACTCAGTTTAATTAGTCCATCCTTGTAACAGAGGTCCTCTGTGCCCTTAATTCATTTAGTTGCTCTTCTCTGCATCCTTTCCAGTAAAAATCACACCTTTGGCCTAAACTAAACTATATATTCAAGACGTGGCTGCACAAATGCTTTGTAAAGTCTTTTATATGTCTCTCTCTCTTGAGACTATCATTTAACAGTAGAGTTTTATTCTAGCTTTAGAAGATGCAGACAATGAAAGGCAAACGGAGGATAATCTAAAAGTCTTATAGGTAATTTCTAAATCCTCAGATTCCTTTCATCATCAGATAACACACTGAGAATCCCAGTCCTATCTAACGTCAACACACAAGGGTTGATTTACTGAAGGCAAAGAGATTGTTCGCTTTGCAACGGAATTTTTCAGGTGAAGCTCTTATGGCTACTACCATCCAATCATGTCCAAGCAAAAATATATTTTTTAATATATATATATTTTCCATGATTGAGTATTTTTTGCAAAGTGACTTTCCACCACATCACTAAGCAAAGGAAAAAGTCTCCTACAACATGAACAGCTTATTTGTCTATAATAAATCAACCCCATATGGTCCAGTTTGACAACCACTATTATGTGTATTGCCAATATGCATATTCCACCCAACATGTCAGCAACAGAGAACTAAAAAGGTATGAAGACTTGTAAAACAGTCAACTCCGGTCACTTACACCGATCTGAAAACTACCAGACATTACTACATTGTGGAACTAATATACATAAACTCATGCCTATAAAAAAAAAAAACATTTGTCATTTTAATGTAGCCTTTTATAAACCAACACTGCTGTTTTGACCAACCTGTGAAAGGTCCAGGTCACATGTTCTATGCACAGATTCAAAAGAGCATAAACATTCCACATTAAGGCAAAAAATATTTACTGTGAAAATAAACGTTAGCAATATAGGCTTCATTGCTTCACAGGCGCCTGTATTCCCCATAATATAAACATGCATAAAATCTATGTTATGGGCACATCAGATAAAATACAGGCTTGGACAGAAGTAGCCATGGACTGCGGCCTCCCAACGGCATTTAGTGTTCCTGTGAAGTCACCTTTTACACAAGAAAGACCCACCGATAGTCAGGGTTTAGCATACCAACCTGACTATATGCTGCCTGTTCGTTCTAAGCTTAGCTCTTTTTTACAAGACGAGCAAAGCACAGTGTAATGTTGTGTGACCTACTACTTCAAAACAAAAGGCTCATAGCTACTTCCTTTTACTTGGACAGTTTGTAAGACCAAGTTTTCTTCTGGTAAACTCCTCTCAAGTGTGTAAAACAATATGTAAAACAATTAGGATAACCTTGGTAAGACGAATGCTGCGATGTATGCACATAAGAACATTCACAATTTTTTAATTTTTTTAGGGTCAAATTATGTCCTTACCTAAAACTAGGGATGCACCGATACCGGTTTTTCGGTATCAAGTACTGATAATTTTTTCCGGTACTCGCCAATACCGATATCAGAAGTCCTATTAAGGAAACCAGGTGGCATGTAATGACTCGCCACTCGGCTTTCTGATTAGTCGACAAGCAGGGTGGCGTGTAAAGACTCACCACCAGGGCTTCCTGATCAGCAGGGAAGTGTCTCCATGCTCCCTCGTCACTTGGTGACGAGGAAGCATGGAGCCGGCTTTCTGGCCAATCAGGAAGCCGGGTGCCGTGTAATGACGCCTTGCCCTGCTACCTGACTAGTCGAGAAGCTGGCCAATGAGTCATTACACGGCACCCGGCTTCCTGATTGGCCAGGAAGCCAGCTCCATGCTTCCTCACCACCAAGTGACGAGGGAGCATAGAGAAGGCATCCCAGTAATCAGGAAGCTGGGCAGCGTGTAATGACTCGCTGCCCGGTTTCCTATTACCGGAAGCTCAAGTATAGGGCTAGGCATCGGAACATTTGGGCAAGTACTTGCTAAATATTCGGTACTGGTGCATCCCTACCTAAAACCTCAACCTCCAGGCAGTAATAATCTTAACCCTTGCAGTGGGCTAGTCAGTGAGGCTATTTCCCCTCTGCTCCGGTGGTCTAAGGTCCTGTAAGTCAGTGTATTGGATATGAGGAGCAGTCTATCAGCCAGCCAGTTTATTGAATAAAAGATCACCAGCACTCACAAAGTTCAGGCGGGTATATCTTTGTTACTTTCATTCCTAGATGGAAACAAGCACTTAACTCTTGCAGTGCGGGGGTAGCCCCACTGCAAGGGTTGCGATTATTTCTGCCTGGAGTTCTTTTTTAACACTACCTTTTTTCCTTTTATTGCTGCATCAAGTTGCAAATATTCCAGTTAACATACCCTTAGCCCCCCTTCACAGTGCACATGCGTATATGTGTGCTTTGTGCATCACATATAATAGAGCCCATTCATTTCAATGGGCTGACCTACGCATAACAATCACACCAGAGATGTCCCTGTAGCTTTTTTTCAAAAACGGGCTGCACAAAAAAGCATGGCAGTTTGTTGCAATACATTTTGGTGGAATTGTATGCACCTGAAAAGGGCATAGAGCCGTAAGGTGTGTTGGAGTGCCATTTACAATGAATGGCACCACAGCGCATGAGAACACGCATCTTTGTGAATATTGCTGCAGTGCACAGATGTGAATGGGGGCTAATACTTGCACAGTCTGTTGTATGCGGCTATTCACAGATCTGTTACCATTGCAAATCTAAAGGGCAATTAAAATGTTTCTCAACGGTTATTCTCACAGGATTATGAAAACTGTTTTGCACAAGACAAACAATGATTAAACGCATAAGCCTACATATGTTTTTTTCTAATGTATTTAATATCATTTTAAGGTTAAACGTTTTTTTTAGAATGTAAGCTCTCACAAGCTGGGCCCTCCTAACCCTCTTGCATGGAATTGTATTGTAAGTGTACTGCTGGCCACTGGCGGAACTACCAGGGTCGCAATTGCGACCGAGCCCTGGCGTTCTGCCTGTTAGGGGGGGCCCAGAGAGGAAGACGAGCCCCCCCTGAGATAGTGCCGCTCCTTCCCCGCCGCTCTGCCACCCGCAGCATGTACGGGCGGCTGTGCGGGGATGGTGAGGCTGTCACTTGTCCAGCAGAATGTGCTGCAGACACCACATTCTGCTGTGTGAGGACCATCTCCCCTTAGTCCCACCCCCTGGCTGCCGAGACGCGGAAAAAGGTCCTGCATGAGAGTCAGGTAAGTCTGGATCGGGAGGGGGGAGAGGGAAAGGTTGGGGAAGCTGGTGGTATTCTGCATTGCTGTTTTTTTTATTATTATGTATTGCTGGCACTTGTAGTCCTGCATAGCTGGTGGTATTCTGCATTGCTGTATAATGATTATGCAGCAATGAAGAATAGCACCAGCTATGCAGGACTACAAGTCCCGAACTACAAGTCCCAGCAATACATTATATTTTTGAGTAGGGATGCGCCAGTCAGTGCCAATACTGAGCATTTTCACGAGTACTCATACTCGTGAAAATGCCCCTATACTAAAACACAGATACCGGTGTTCTGTCGAGAACGGCAACCTAGTCGAATTTGCTGACCTCAGCATCTGCGCTTGTTGCGCACAGAACAGTATTATCGAGGATACAGCGATTTAAACAAAATACTTTGTCAATAAATCCCTAATTGTGACCGTTAATAATATGCCATCCATAATTTACTGCCATCCATCACTTACTGCCATGGACGGCATATTATTAACGGTCACAATTAGCGATTTAAAACAAAATACTTTGTAAATAAATGCCGGCTTCCTCGTTAATCCCATCTCTGCGCAGATACAGATACTGGGTCGCCGTTCTCCACAGAACACCAGCACTAAATTTTTAAACTGAAGTGGCTGCCTGAGATCCCACGCTTGCTGGGGACCTTGGCAGCCTTCCTGTTATCCACACGGTGCCATGGCGGTGGGGGGTTGGGGGGGGG
>NW_017308045.1:54789-148952 GCF_000935625.1 Nanorana parkeri
GGGCGCTTCATGGTTTCTTGCATGGGGGCCCCGAAGGTTCTAGTTACGCCTCTGCTGCTGGCCTTTATTTTGTGAGGCTCCATTCACATATTACCGGTTTTCCAAATGCGCTAAACATAAAAACCAATACATTTATTTGTATACTGTTCATATGTGCGGTGTCCACGCAGTACGAAAATGTCAAGCATCCGTGCGTATGTTGGAGTTTGCGTTTACGAAAATGCGCAAATTTCATGTGTAAAAGGAGCCCAAAGCACTAAGCAAATGGTTGGGGATATAAAAAATCCTATACAAAAATAAAAATTTCTAACCAATTAACATCCTGTTGCAGGACAATGAAGAGTCTAGTTATACTTTGCGAAAGGTGGTAAAAAAGCGGGAGGAATTTTTGTGTCACGGAGGACAAAGATTGATTGGCCTCTGCTTCGAATTCAACTGTCTTTTCAGTGATGTATACACAAGCAGTAATCAGAAGGCCTGCCTGTCACAGGCTTTGCACACTGTACAGAGACAACAATGTGCATCAGCCAGCAGTAATTTCTTGTCAAGATAGAAAAAAGGGCAGGTTTATCCGTGAAAGCCCTGGAGCTGAACCACCATCCATTCCCTTTGTAATGCTGGCTTGTCACGAGCAGATGGATGGTGTCTCGGGCTCCCTGCTGAATCCACAAACTCCACATGCTAAAGCTGTAATAGTCACCTTACTTCCAATTATCTGCACTTAAAAGGGACCGGCTCAAGCATAAGGCAGAACCAGACAAAATGCAGGAACGGCTGCCCAAATTTGGCACAGCATTTAAATATGCCTTTAATAATGCATTCAATGGACCTGTAGCCACTAATTAATAGTTTCTGACTGGATGGTTCATAAAATGTGACCTTGGCAACATGATGACCTTTCATGAAGGCAGGCTCACTACTTGAGTCCTTTTGGTTATTGCCTTTTTTATTAACCTTTCTTTTTCACCTGACTGGATAACCTATATAACTCCAATTACAGTTTCAGGAATAGAACTAATTACGGCAAACTGTTATGGTCATTGGTTAGAATGTCATTTTGATATAGGTGGCTAATTCTGCACTAGTATCATATTTAAAATATGACAGTCATGCAACAATCATATGTTGTTTTCTTTCAAGACAGCATTATCACTGCACTGTAAAATATAATGACTATTTAAAGGGCATATCTACCTCAAATGAAGATTTAGCCAGTTTGCTCAGTACGGTGATCTCATCGCTTAGTCCCATATAGCTAGTAAAGTGCATATGTGAGTATTCCATTATCAGTAGTAGCTATTTAAACACAGGGGTGTGTTAATCATTGTTCCCCACTGTGTATACAACAATTAATTTTACTAGGGATGCACCGCTGTATCGGTCGAAAATGGCACTTTTGGCATAATGCCAAAAGTGCCATTTTCTGGCCATTACAGTGGTGCATCCATTCTTTCTCTCCTACCCGCTGGGCGCTGCTCTGTGTCCCAGCGGGGAAGAGAGAAACTGTCCCAGTCGGCCGAGTGCTGCACGAGGAGAGCGCTGTGAGTGGCCGGCGTCTCTCCTCCCCGCACCACTGAGCTTCCTGTGACAGATCGGCAGAGCGGTGTGGGCAGAGACAGCTAGTGCTGTCACAGCAGGCTGAGCTTCGCTTGCTCAGCCTCCTGTGACACCATGTCAGGAAGGAGAGCGGGTACAAGCAGTCAGTGATCGCTGAGTGTTTGTAAATAATTGAGGACATAGTATGTTTACTATATCCCCAATTATGAATGAATGGGAAGATCTACATAACTTCCTGTTCATTCATGATTGTAGTTATAGTAAACATACTCTGTCCTCATGCTATGAATGAACAGAACACTCAGTATAGAGGATTCCTGTTCATTTATAACAGGGGCTGCAGAAAAAAAGAGATAGAGGATTCTGTGTCCTCAATCTCTTTTCTATTTTAAAAAGGGATAAATCAGGGGTCTGTTTAGACCCCCAATATTTCCCCAAAGTCCCTAAAAGTAAAGTATAAAATAAAAATATTTAATAAAAATAACATTTAAAAAAAAATGAAAAAAGTTAAAATAAAAACCATTTTTGGTTTCGGTCCGACATTTTTTTTCATTTCGGTTTCGTTTTTGAAATTTTCATTTCGGTGCACCTCTAAATTTTACATTAACTCATTAGTAAAAGAGACCATGCCATTTTTTATACACCACATTCCAGTGATTTTTGTAATAAACGAGTATTTTCCTTTATAAATAGGATGATTTTAATAGGATTTTATCATTCTCAGCGAGTAACTCAGAGCACTCTAAAATCTAAAAATCTTACAGGGATATTCACAAAAGAGTGAAGTGTTTGGAAAAGGCATGAGAAGTGAACAATCTAGGACAATATGGCTGATTTGGAAAAATTCTCCAATTCAGCTCACTTCCCAGTTCAGGTATGTTGTCCTAAATTGTTCACTTCTCCTGCCTTCTCCAAACTCTTCACCCTTTTGTGAATAAACCCGTTAGTGTCAAAGTCTACACATATTTCAGGTCCCTATAATCAGTATAAGCAGAAGAAAATGTTTTCTTTGTTAAAATATTGGCATTGTGTTTGTCATTAATAATAATAATGTGTTTGTCAATGGTGTTTGTCATTAATAACTGTTGTGCACTAGACGGCGAGGTTTGTAAAGCAGAATTTGCACAGCAGTTCATTCTCACAAGATTTCCCAGGATCCCATTAGGAGGCTTAGGAATGTTAACAGCACCTAGTTGTTGGGTGTTAGAAAGTATTTTTCCAAGGGAGAAGTGGTGATCTACGGCAAAAAGCTTGCATTATTTATAATTTTTTAAAATCAAAATACATGAAGGATATTTTATCAATATATTAAATTAAAGCTTCATCTATCCTTAAAAAGGAGTGTGAAAATTATTTCACCATGCAAAGTGGGTAGAAAGGTATTGTTATGAACACCAACACATAACAAAACTGCAAAATATGGTCTGGTAACCAAGGTTCCAAATACCAACGGAAATAAAGTCATTATAAGTACTACTTGAAGCTGAAGAAAACCTAAAAAATAAAATAAACTGTTAGAAAGTAGTCACATTTGGCAAAGTCTCTTCTGCCAAACATGGCTGCTTCTCACAGGTTTTTTTTCTCCTTGTATACACTCTGTGCATGCAGTGTACCACCCTGGGTACTTCCCGGCATCTGTTATAAGATCAGGTGCAGAGAAATTCCATCATCAGAGGCAGCCCAATGAACAAAGAGAACAATGAGTGACCCAGAAGTAGTATCGGAGGAGACCGTGGCAGCGCTGCAACCCTGTTAGTTCTCATGAAAATGCCAAGTATCTGCATTGGTACTCGAAAAGTATCTGTGCATCCCTACTTTAAAGTGTATAAAAAAATAGATATATCTGAACATACTAATTCAATTTACATTAAAGTGGACCATGCAATACAATGCAAGGTACATGTATAATGTCTGGGTCCTTTCCCCCCTGTAAAATCACCTGGCGTTAGTAGATGCAAAATGTACAATAAAGAAAAACAAAAGTGAGTCTTATACTTACCTTACCCTTGTCTTCCGCATCACTGGGTATGATGTCATCGCCCTTCCTGGGAAGCCTCCTGCGGAATGCAGCCAAATCTTGTGCAAAAATACTCCAGTCCACTGTAAAAGCTTCTTCTTGCAAGATTTCGGCCGTGCTGTATTTTCTGGATCTTGCCGGGGGTGTGGCTTCACCCTTGGCTAGACACCACAGGTGTAAGATGAGGGTAAGGCAAGTAGAACTCAAGCTTTTTCTTTCCAAATACATTTTTCACCTACTAATACCAGCTGATTTTTACAGGGGCCTGTACGTTATAAGCAGACCTCGCATTTTACTGCAAGGCTCACTTAAACAAAAAGCCTGAGGGAAGGAGATGGGGGAGGGGGGGATTTGCTCTACTTCTGCTATCTCTTCTTGTTGCATTTTTATTTTTTTTAATCTTTCCTTTTTTTTTTTTAGGTCCAGTGCACTAAGGCGCTAAGAAAGGGGCATACAATTTTTCCAGCATGCAATAATTATGTCCTAAAAAGTCCAATGCTATGGTGTGCCACTTAAAAAAAGATATCAAAATATACATGAGGGAAGAGATCTACTTTGAGAAATGCCATTGGGCGCAGCAATGTCTAACTTTACACAGCTGCGTCAGTAACAATGCTCTATGCTTGAACTTTGAAATCCAATGACCAGGCTGGTTTTGGCAACAGGGGTCTTTTTTGAGCCATATATACTTTGCTTAAGCCTCTTATGTAATACAATTATGTCCGGCACCAAATGGTTTACAGCAGTGCACTGACCCTTGTTGATTGTTTAACATTTACTGCCAGACAGTGACAGGAAATCACAGGACACTGTCACACTATAACAGAAGACTGTAAATCTTAGGCCTTCATCTACCACTTGAGTATGTTTCTGTTTGCAGAACTCCGGGACCCCAGTCTATAAAAATTCATAACAATCTTTTCATACAAACATCTATACATACACATCTTTGTATATGTTTGAGCAATACTCCAGTGAAACCCACTCATCTGTGTACAATAATGAAATTCTCTGTTACACTGAATGTTTGCACACAGTCCCAGTAAAGATAAAGCGTGAGTTTCTGAGCAGAAGGCAAAAAAAGCAACCACATGTAAATATTTAAACTGAGAGATGATTCCTGGATTCTCCACCACTGAATCAAAGTAAAAAATGAAGCCCAATGCTTGATATGTTGCGTTGTATTTTGTACTGCTCTTTGCAGTTTTGCAAAGAAGTGCTTGCCATAGGTAAAACAAAGCCGCACTTCAATGCATCCATTGAGGTAAAGTGGACACAGGCATAGCATCAGTTGTTACTGATTCAGACGATTCAGAGAGTCAGACTATGGCAGAAATGTTAATAATCTTGCTAACCCCACCTCAATGCTGCCAAAACTTGAATTCCTAGCACTCTCCTGCTAACTTGTTCATCTGCCTGGGGCAAATGAAATACCCCGTAAGTCTACTTAGAGGAACCATAGGACTTTATCTCCTTTTGTCTTTGATGCTGTGCTAGATGCCTATGTAGCCTATCGCCAGAGCCGAGAAATATCACGCTGAGGCAAGTCCGACTAAAGCTGGCTATACACCAGTAGAATTTGATTTGCAAAAATACATTTTTGGAATGTTCATTAAATTACTAATTATTGGGGTTAAATCAACCATCGATTCCCACTGTAGTGATGGAAAAACCAAAGGAGCAGAATGGAAAATGTTTCTTGAACGAACAAAATCCTATCAGTGAATGAGGTTTTCTTTCAAGAAACTACATATATTCTAAAATCGAATGGTAAAATCATAAAAAATTTCAAACAACATTGGTTTTGAACGAATGGCCAGCTTTACCTTCCTAGAGCTCTCCTTTTAACTTGCTCACTTGCCTGGGGTAGATCAAACACCCTGAAAATCTAGCTATCCTGGACCATAGCACTATCTCCCCTTTCTTCTGTGTTGTTGTGCTAGTTGACTATGTCAGGCCTGAGCAATATGAGGCAGGTCCGAACAACTGGGAATTGTTGGAGTGTAGGGAAGGTATATATCATCGCATTGGCTTTTGGAGAGTGCTGTGGAGTGGAATGGGCCATTAACTGTAACCATTGGCGTTTCTGCCTTGGGCAGCATTTTCCAGGGGGCGGCAAAAAACACCTGCAATTACAGGTATTAGCACCGATACTGATATTGGTGCCTATACTGGGCATTTCCACAAGTACTCACACTCGTGAAAATGCCCCAATACTAAGCGCTGGTCATTTTTAAACACAAGCGGCTGCCGTAAGGTCCCACTCTTGCTGGGGACCTCACAGCACCAGCTGCACATCTCCTCCTTCCTGTGGAACCATGCCACCCGCATCTGCCCACAAGACTATCCGAGCCCCTGGTGAGACCCCTGCATAGCCCTGGTGAGACCCCACACAGCCCCCCTGAGAGCCTGGAGACATCAGGCCGCCACCCCGGAGCAACCCAGAGGCGTCCCGAGGCTGGGTGTCATCCGGGGATGGAGACCGGGTGACACCCCGCCGTGACATCGTCACTCATGCGTGTGCCGTTATCGCACGTGCGCGATGATGTCATCGCGCATGCGCACTGCTCTTTTTGACGCCTGCCGGTGGCCATCTTGGTGATGGACGCCGGCAGAGAGAGGAGGGGACGTTCACCCGGCCGCATAAGGTATGCCGCCGGGTCTCCTCCTGACATTTCATAGGGGGTGACACCAAAATGACTGTTAGTCATTTTGGTGTCACCCCTCCAATGGTGGCACCCGGGTGCGGGCCGCACCCTCCGCACCCCCCCTTGTGACGTCACTGTATGTAGCTTCATATTATTCTGCATTGATGTATAATGTATTGCTGGGATTTGTAGTCCTCTATAGCTGGTGGTATTCTGCATTGCATAATAGCGCAACCTGTCAGAAGCTGGATACAGCGTGCGCGCTGTATCCAGCGACTGACCGGTTATGCTAAATGTCTTAAACAGGAAGGTGTGGGGCAAATTTAGATTGGAGGCGTGCCCGAGTTTAGTCCTGCCTGTGGAGACCATTAAATTAGTTGGTCTAGGTCTGCTTTAAAGAAGATCTCCAGTTATTTAAAAAGTTAACCCCTGCAATGGAGATACTACTGCACTGCACAGGTTAAGTGCTTGTTTTTCTCTAGAGGCTGGAATACGCAAGATATACCTGATCCTTAATCCTGTGGCAGTCAGCACTCACCTCTAGCCCCCTCCGCTCCGACTGTCGTATATCCCTCGGCATCCTCAGGCGAATGGACTGCATTAGACATAATGACGTCAGCGGGGCTTAGACTGCTGGAACCCAGGGAAGAGGCTGTACGGACAGGTCTAGCAGCCAGGAGGGACTGAGGATCAGGTGAGTATACTTAGTTTATCTAGGCCCCTAGACAAAAACAAGCAGTTAACCCTTGCAGTGTGAGGTAGTTTATCTAGGCCCCTAGACAAAAACAAGCAGTTAACCCTTGCAGTGTGAGGGTAGACTGACTGCAAGGGTTAACTTTCTAGATTCCTGGAGTTCCAAGTCTCTAAATCTGTTTTGGAGGTTCATCGCTGGTTAGAACTAGGCCATTGTCTGAGATTGGTTTTCCTGTAATAGACCCAAAAATATAGAAGATAAATTGTTTCTTCCAGGCAGAGATACCTAAAATGGAAAGCAGACAGAGCTATTCACTCTGAATATGTATGACTGAATTTTCTGTGCTTCCCACAATCCTTTCTTATAAAGACAAAAAAATCCTATTCATACAGAAATTAATATTTAACACTCGGCTCCTGTGACAACTAAATATTGCTGAATTTAGTTGTTTCAATTCACTCACTGCAGTGAGTTTTCTATGAATTGTTTCGTGTCTGTTCTTTTAAATCTTGTTGCAGATAACGCCTTGCTTTACACCTCTCAGAAAAATCAAAACTCCCTCATTGTTTAGTGGAGAAGAAATCTATATGCAAATCTAAAGAAGAAAGGCTGGGATTCCTCAAAGCTGCAAGGAGAACAGCTGCAGAGATGTGTGGAGAGGTTGGGATTTTTCTCAGGTGAGCTATAAAGGGCTGATGTCGTTAGCATACCCACTCTTAACGAATGTCTAGACGGAAGCTTCCAGCCCTATCCTCAGGGCAGCCTACTCACGTATAGGGAATACGCCTGGCACAGTGGGGGCCTAATGTGGTTACACTATACAAGACTCGGCACTGAAGGCTGTCAGTGTGTCCTGCTATATATTGATACCTGGTGAAGCTTGATAATGGAAAATGTCACAGCATATATAACAATGTCCATCATGAAGAATTATTCCTGTTTGTTATATCATCAATGTTAAAGGATATCTAAAAATAAATCTGTATTTCTATACTGATTTACCAAAATTCTATCCCACTCCTGATAATCATATCCATTTGGAAGTTTGTAAACTTATTTATTATAGATGACCATAAGATATACTTCCTCAATGCAGTGACATAATTTCACTCAGCCCTTTGAATATGTACTTCCTTGCATCACAAATCTAACAGAGCCTGCCTTCTGAACTACAACATCTGAACAATGTAACATTATCAGTGCTAGATATAAGCAATGCATGATGGGATCTGTAGTCTTGAGAAATTCAGATTGCATCGCATCGAGCAGCAGGGACGCAAAGCACTCTTGGGATCCAGGAAGTTGATGAAAGTGATGGGCAGACAGAAGGCAGCACTCACTACATAAAAGGGATTTTTTCAAGTAAGATTTGATTGCAATATCAAAAATAACTCTAGTATTGATCCCTGATGGGGTTCTTGTTTTTAACAAATAAAAAAAAGATCAAAGCCCATCTCCACTGCAATATAAAAAACACTGTTTTATTTACCTGATCCCGCAGCCTCCAAGACCGGCCCCCACAGCCTCTAACCCCCCCAACGCTCTGGTGGTCGGAGGCCCGGTGATGTCATCACGTCTAAAGCATCGCCCATTGCCATGAGGCTGCTGAAGGACATTCCAGGAGCCAGAGTGGAAGTGAGTGAGGTTGGGGGGGGGGGGACAAAAACGAGCAGTTAACCCTTGCAGTGCAGGGGTAGCCCCACTGCAAGGATAATTCTTTTTTACTCAGAGATAGGATTTAATGGTAGGTTGTCTTTGCTAGTACTACTAAAAGTGATTAAAATAACAATCACATTTTGGCTGAATGTGGTTGACATTGACTGAAAATTGCTACATGCATGGTCACAAAGAGAAAGTACTATATGGAATAGCCAGATCCACAAGTTTAACAAGCAAGGACAGCGGGAAATAAAACTATTAAGACTGATTTAAAGTGACACTAAGCTCAGGAGCTAACGCTTAAAAATGCATTCAAGTATCTTATCTTGCGTGAACACCATATAGAAAAAGAAATGGTAGGTCTAGAGACATAGTCAGCTGTTTTTTTTTTTGTGTGCAAGATGTTAAAGTAACACTAAACTCAGGAGTCAAATCCTAAAAATACATTCCAGTACTTTATCAACAGAAATGTATGTTATTATTACGTGATAGTGTATCACTCAGCTGTAGATCCTCAAATCATCTCTGAATTGGTGCTGACACCGTCCTTCCTTCTGGAGGGTGACTTTTGTTCGCCATGTGTGTTGTAAAGTAGCCACCGATCCAAGCTCACTCCTGTGAAAAACTATAATCTCAATACAAATTAGTAAACTAAACGGGAGCGAGCTTGGAGCGGTGACTACTTTACAACACACACACAGGGGCCATGTGGAACAAAAGTAGCCACCCTCCAGAAGGAAGGACAGTGTCAGCACCAATTCAGAGATGATTTGAGGATCTACAGATGAGTGATATACAAATAAGATACATTTTTGTTGATAAAGTACTTGAATGTATTTTTAGGATTTGGCTCCTGAGTTTAGTGTTACTTTAAAATCTTGCACACACACACAAAAAAAAAAAAATCTCTGAACCAACTATTTATTTTTCTATATGGTGTTCACACAAGGTAAGTTCTAATATATTTTATCACTGAAAGCTCAAGTTTCAATTACCCAGACATGCAACAGGTTTACTTTGTTTCGTTACAAAATTACTTTGAGGGCAAAAAAACACTGTCCATTGACGAACCTGAACAATGTAGAAAGATGGTTTTAATTAGTCATAGTGAATGTCAGTGACAAATGCAACACATAACTTATTTTCATCAAGCAGATAATTGAGGTGGTGAAAGACAGAATTGTGTTGTTAAGATCCTGAAATCCCATGTCAGAAAAGGATATCCACCCAAAAGCTGCATGACTGTAAAATGTTCATGATGCTGTTAGTCACTAGAAACAAGCCAAAAAAAGAAGCCGTTTTCCATTTACAATCAATGTATTACTTGCAATGAATTTTACTTCATTTAATTTAGCTTACTAGATTGCCTTAATTATTAATAATAATAAATTGGAAGCAAATCAAAAATGCAATAATAAAAATCATTAAATCATGGACAGTGCATTCATAAATCTTACATTCAAAAACATAAAAGATATTGCTAACAGGAATTGCTAAGCAATAATTTTCTATCCTGCACTATCCAAAGTACAAAATTATAACTTGTTCCTATGGGCAATATAAAAGTTTTATTTTCCTTCAGCTTTTATAGATGTGTCTTACCAAGAAGCTGCTTTGGGTCTTCGCCTCAATACCCAAATCTGAATTCTGATAAAACCAGTGGTGGTACCAGTATGAGCTACTGTATGTTATTAAAGAAAACCTCAAGCAGATGTATAAATTCACAGTCTAGTAACGTACACTTTCAAAATGTAAAAAAGTATTTGATGTTCTACTAGTATAATAACAAATAATGGAACTTTATATTTTCAGCCTATAAATCTCTACATACATGAATCAAGCGGATCATGGGAGTGCTCCACTATGGCCCAATCAGACTCTGTTACATTCCACAGTGCTGTTATACTAGTCACTAGAGGGTAGGACTGAAGGGGGTTAGTGACAGTGAAGTTGCAGACTTTGAATGAACAATGTTGGTTCAGTTCTACTTATACTGCCCCCAGCTCCCCCTGCCAATCTTATGCTCACCTGTCCGCAATCCAGTGAGATCTCGCCAATGAGGACTGCTCCTGAGGTGTCGTCCATTCAATCCTATGGGTAGTCCCATATTAATGCTCCAGCAAACAGTAGCTTAAAGCTGGATTGTACTGGTGACTAAGTGCATACTGCAAGGCATGAGCTGTAGATTTCCCTTGCGGAAAAAGCAAACAGTAAGGGTGGCTTTATTGTTCTGTTGTTCCTCATATATATATATATAGAAATATTTTTGCACCGACAAATTACAGATTACGTAAAACCATTGACATCAGTCCATGTCCTCCAAACAATCTCATAATCTAATTTTCCTAGCCCACAAACTAGGACTAATTAGAAAGACACCACATTGCAGTACCGCACGTTGAGACGTGGTCGATTGCATTGCAGGCGGGAGGTGCGTTTGGGGTGCCATTCAACTGAATGGCAACACAACGCAACTCCCCTGCTGTTCATGCATGTTAGGCGCGCTGCACGATACCGTGCATTAATCGTACGGAACCTATGATTAATGCGCTGCCCCGGTGTGAATGGGCCCAAAAGGGCATGCTGTGCGAGTAGGGACATAAACATATAGTGGGGTTTTTAAATACAACTGCAAAAGTGGAAACATTGTCATTTGCTACAGCTGAGCACAACAAAACTACTAAGAACAAGAGTCACTTTTTTGTTTTCTATTTAGCAGTGCACAGAATTGTTTGTCGACAAGCTTTGGCATGCCGATGATAACTGCGTAATTAGGTACTGACCCAGGAAGGAGTACCTAAAAGAACATGACAACTGATCTCTGCATCTACAATATTATGAAAAGTGTTAAGAAGGAATGGCTTTGAAAACGTCATGTGAGGGTATGCGTGGCCGAAATTGTGTGTGGACAGGCTCCCTTCACATGGTGTTCCGATCAGGCGAAGCTGATTGGCAGCGCAACGTTAGTCTTTGGGGAGTTGGATGTAAATAGACCTGTGTCCCATTATATCAGATTACCTCAGAGTCCGTCTAGGTCCAGAATAAAAAAAAGGAACAGAGTTCTCTTTTCCATTTTGGTGGACCTGATTGTGAGGATCGGGGTACTTATATCCGACTCCCCCCAACATAGGTCTGTACAGCTCAGTTTTTTCTTGAATGCAAGATGGAGAAGAAAAAAAAACTGACTGGACACAGATGTTGCAAGAGTGACATCCATTCTGTACTGCTCCAATCAGCAAAGGAGTTTTGCACGGATGCCCTGCTAATTGGAATGGACAGCGCCCCTGTTAAAAGGGGCCTAAAAGGTAAACAGACCAATTCTTCAAGATTCAACCTAATATAATGATCTGCAACCACCTTCTGCCCATCAGCAAATAACGGAGGTGCACATAACTGCTTTAATACAAAACCGATGAATATATCATCACACCACAACAAACAATGTTACTGGGCATTTCATGCTCCATTTCATCAATATCAACAAACTGCAACCATGTAATCCTAGGTGGCTGAATGAAGCAGTCTTTTCAGCGCACTAGCTCGGAGCAGACTTGTTCAGCATTGCTGTCGGTTTATTTTCTTGGGAGTTTCTCATCATAAAATGCTGATTTCAGAAAACAACTGCCAAAACGTCTGGCCAGCTATACCTCAGTAGTGCATCAAGGAATACACATAAAAAAAAAAAACGAGAAGTAGACGACTCCTGCACTGGATATGTCATATCATTGTCATGCTGAGACTTTGAATCATGAAACCATTATATGGATGTAAAGTGATACACTCCAGACTCCTAACACGGCAGAACTGGATGATAAAGAAGGTTTTGTTAACACACTACTTTTTTTATGATGAGCTAAAAAGGTTTTTTAAGGTTATCAGCCGCTTTTTTCATGTAGCTGCTTTATGTACATTGTGCTATACAGAGGCTTCTTGTTGGTTTGTGTATCCTCTTATCAGACATTATTTGTGAACCCTTATTTTTATCACCAGCTGGTCCCAGCGTATGTGTGTGTCAGTTGTAGTCTGTGCTGTCTGTCTCACAGCTGCTGGGTGATATATAAATAGACTGTTCATATACTAGGTTGTCTCAGTCAAGGGATTTCCCATGCATGGAGCTCTGGAATATCTGCCCCTACTTTAGATACTGGATCCTTAGAGAAGTACAAGAGATGACCTAGAGGTTATATTTCCAGGAGTGTATTTTAAGCTACTGTAGCCTTTATGAAATCCCCGTCAATTTTTGGTGCATCCCTAGCAAATGCTGAAATGTTGCCAAAAACCAAGCCATCATTGAAAAAGTTAAAATAAAAGATTTCTTGGTGTTCATCAAGCAATGTAAGATGCTGATACTTGGCAAAGATTCTTTACCCTCGTACATAATGAGAATGCTGCTACCAACTGAGCCCAGCTTTTCACAGATTGGCCATACATATGGTGTCTGGGATCTCCTTGCTCCAAAGTACAGTTGACTACACTTCCATAGAACTCCAGGCAAAACACATAATCTCCAGATCTTGATTACATTCTCCTAATATATGTTCCACCTTAGTTACAGCTGCAGGCATCCACATAGTTCCTCACCCCCAATGGCTCTGAACCATCTTTGAGTTCTAGCTCCTAAACTACCTCTCCTCCACCAGGCAGTAACTGGACAATAAAGGAGCATTAGCACACTGATATGGCCCATCACTCTGCTTTCCCCTCCTGTACACACGTTTAGAAACACAACTTTGCAACATAATAGAGCCCTGAATGGCTCAAAGGTCTGACGAGTCTGAGGGATGCTGTGCAGGCGATTTAAAGAGGCTGATATCAAGAATTCGGGTACCCATGCCAGTTTTTACTTTTTTATTGAATACATCATTGTATATCTGCCTGACTTTTACTGTAAATTGATTTGAAGGAAATTTCCAACACATTTTTGGTTTCACACACTGCTGCACATGGTGAGATGACCGAACAGGCCATGAAAATCACTGTGCTTTGGGGTCCTGGGATACCTATTTTGCATTAAGGGGACATAACCATAAACCATACCTAGGGTTTTACATCCAGACATATTGATAAAGTACTATTATACTGTATCATTTAGAATCCAGCTGTAGGATGGTTGCATGAAGTGAACTGAAAATTGTGCTTTTTAGGTCTCATTCATATGACCGTGTTGCCTGATACAGCGTAAAGGGACATTTTTTGATGTGCCTGAAGCTGTGGGAAGAAACATGCAGGCAGCTCATGTAACTATATGAAGAAGTATTGAGAGCCACACACAGTGTATAGACCTGGATCCAAAATCTCTGTGTCCTAGGCCATACTCCGTCCCCACAGCTACTGCATCTTCTTAGACTTACATGAGCTGTCCCGCAAGCTTCTTCCCACAAGCTCTCTGCGCATAAAAAAAATAAAAAATAAAACCGCCCTTCACAGTGTACAGGGCAACATGCCCATGTGAATGAGGCCTAAGATTCACTCTACTACAGATGACATCCCAGGACACCCAGATCATACCTCACTGCCTTTTGCAAGGGCATGTGTTTGTATAGATCAATGAGTAAATCATCAGGTGTTCCCACATATTATGCACCACAATGCTAGGCAAAGTAAAACATTGCTTTTAAAAAAGCAATGATGCATATATAAAAATATCACTTTATGTTTAATAAGTGAAGTTTGAAACCATGTAGCAGCAGTTTGTATAAATAATACACCTCCTCTGCAGCCGAAACAGTTGGTGTGTCTCTATAGGGTTTCATTCAAGACTTCAATTACAGCAGATTTCCTACAGAGACCAATTATTTAGAATACAGAGCACATTTATACCAACATAGCATATTTATGCATTAAATAATACATCTAGGGAAGACACTAAGCTAAAGCCAAAAAGCGGTAATTAAAAAAAAAAGAGAAAACAAAAACATATTATTTTGCACTGTGGTTTTTATCATGATGCTGCACTCATAAGGTGCGTCGGACAATATGGGTGTTTCATTACATGTCTACTGTGTCCTACCAGCTGTTAATGTTTGAAATAGCAGAAACTATACCACTGCTTGGGGTTTTTGGATCATCGTTTCCTTTTGATTGAGTTTTGCTACCGGCAGAATTTGTTTGTGTAGTATCAATGGGTTAAACAGTTTTTCTTGCATAAGCATTTTTAATTAATATTGTAAATTATGAGTGCAAATCTGGTAAATGTAATGATAAAGTGTAAGCTCAAGCAAAACTAATTTGCAGTATTTTCTGACAACTGAACATGAACATGTTGACCGTTACCTTCTCTGTTGTTTTAGCAGCAGCAGGATGTATAACCTGTAGGCACACATGATGCTTTTTTGGTGAAACAACAAGCCATTAGTTCAAAAGACTTCTAACATGGGCCGTAGTTTTCTTCCAATGTAGTCATGTGAAGGCATCCCTTACACCTCATAATGGCTGATTTGTTTTGGCATAAAAAACAAAGTACAAATTCACACTAATGCCATGGTCCCCCAACTATTACCTATTCATAGCAAGTATCGTTACCCAAACACTTAAACCCAAAAGCAAAAATGAAATAAATTGCAGCTTACCAGTACTTAAGATGTGGTGGCTGCATAAGTTTACTTTTTTCAGGCTCATTTAACTTTATTTTCACTTAGTAAATCTGCCAAAGGACACATTTCTCTTCCCAGAGTGACCATGCTTACTCACTGTGCTGTATTTATGGAGGATAAGCTTTGTCACCTTAGGCACCTTAGGCTCTTCTCCTTTCCATTACATAGAGGGGTGTTACTTTTTAGCTAACAGCTTATAAGCGTTTTACATTGTTTGAGATTTCAGTTCAGTCTACCAGATTAAGGATCCAATATTTCTAAAAGGATCAACTAGTATTTTTCTGTACTTACAAAAAGATGTACTTATACAGCCACTATATCTAACCTTAACACATGACTTATCCTCTAAATGCAACCCCTTAACATTGACACCTAAACTTTGAAGGGTTTGAAAACTTTCTCTACCCTTTTTAACCCCCCATCCACCTCATCGCACTTATCTAACCCACTCTCACCATTCTCAGCTGCATACTTACCTAGTTCTGGCACCAAGTCTGAGTACCACCACTACTGTTTATCTCTGGCCAGCTGGACCTCTTTATCTCAGTGCCTACACATGCGCAGTAGAGTCCCATAGACTTGAATTTTATTTTTTTTAAACTGAAATTAGGCAAATTTTAGGGCCTGTGTCAATAGGCTATTGTTTGTGTCAAATGGGTTTTGCATACCCATACGCATCTATAAGAATGCAAAATTTGGGGGGAAGCAGTCAAATGCACCTACCCATGAATATCAAATTGATGCCATGAACCCATGGCCAAAGAAACAGGTCAGGGAGTGAGCTTTAACGAGGTGAAGTAAAAGAAACAGGTCACCAGCACTCGTTTAGAATAAATATGTCCTTTTTTAATGGACAATTGTGTCACTACAATCAACAGAGCCTGGCTCTGTTGATTGTAGTGACACAATTGTCCATTAAAAAAGGACATATTTATTCTAAACGAGTGCTGGTGACCTGTTTCTTTTACTTCGTATTTTGCACGGTGCCATCCGTGATAGTCATTGCGAGCACCACCGTTCTTATTTGGCCAGGACTGCTGTAAGGTGTGCGGAGAGGACCCCCACCACCTGAAAACTTTAACAAGGTGAGTCTTTTTATGGCACCAGACTGACATGGGTTCAAAAGTTGCAAATATCCCCTGGTGCTACTTCTGTTTAAACATAAATAAGGCCTCAATGATAAGGTATCAGGGATTCTTAATACAAAGTACATTGCATGTATATACTTGTAGCTTGTTCATTATGTGACTGGTCTAGTGACCATTGTTTTTTAGGAAAACAGGGCAAAGGTGCTAAACTGTCATTGCTGATGTTTCTGCATTCCTTTCCATAATCCATATAACCCCTTGGTACTGTATACATGAAGATGGTCCTGGTATACACTTGGCCACCAGCTGTAATTTCACTAGTGAACTGTCATGGCATGAATTCAAATGGGCGGAGTCGGAGGTAGTGAACAGAATGACCAAGCCGAATGCTGCATGGCAGCATTCAGCTATTCACGCTCTGCTGTTCGACCCCTATGAGAATAGGGGTGAAAAGCAGCAAGTGAACTGCGAACGTTCCCCTCAGCCAATCCAGATGTTGGGTCGGCTGAGGCGAACGGGTTCTTCCCTTTGGTTCAGTTGAGGGATTTGGCTCAACCAAA
The DNA here is from genome assembly GCF_000935625.1 of Nanorana parkeri. Classification (NCBI taxonomy): domain Eukaryota; kingdom Metazoa; phylum Chordata; class Amphibia; order Anura; family Dicroglossidae; genus Nanorana; species Nanorana parkeri. The sequence continues at coordinate 71,606 of NW_017308045.1, forward strand.
GGGAAGCGAACAGAGCCTAAGGCAGCCGATGTATGGCTGAAAATAGTCGTACACAGCTGAAGTGAAAAGCCAGAACAGGTTTCAGCTCCATTCACTTTGGGTCGGTTATTCACTCGGCTGCTTTCAGCAGCTTAGTGAATAACCCCCATAGCTTCTCAGGATGCATTCAGGTGGGTGCCAAAAAAGGTCTGGTCAGTATAGAAGATGGTCCTTTCTCAGACACGAGAGCTGTAGCCAAGCAAAAAGTATACAAATGTTTCAGACAAAGTCCCGACAGATTTTCCAAAGCAGACAGCATTATAATACTCCAATATGAGCAAACTTTGTTCTTTTCAGACATAGTCTTGTGATATGATCCAGACAAAGAATAAACTGCAAAATCATGGAAGTAAAATAAATAAAATCTGCCAGTTACACTTTCCAGTTGCAGGTTACAATAACAATATCACTGATGTGGAGCATGAGATCTTGTGGTAATGATGAAACACCTTTTTCATGCCTGAATATTCTGCTCCATTAATAAACAAGTCTTAGTCAATCAGTGACAATAATCCACAAAGACCTTAACCAAAACAGCCTCTGGGATTTGGGTTAATCTCTAGTCGTATATCATTTGTAAGTGGCTTTGCTTGGTCCCAACACTAGGAACTAAGCTTCAGTCACAGTGTACTTTTCATTGCAGCCAATTTTTGGATTAGTCAGTCCTTAATACTATGTAGCTGTAAAATCCCAAATTTCTAACCCTGAAAAATGTATTTCTTAGTAGTATGGATGGTTTTTTTTTCTCCGTGTAGTCTCAAGCGCTGGAACGATGGAACTGCTAAAGAACTCAGACCCTGACCCATGACTAGAAAATTGAACAACACAAAAGGTGCCCTGTTTATGAAATGTGGCACCAGCAAGGCTGTTTGTTTGTTTTTTGCCAATATTCATCTATTTGTCTCTGCAGATAAGTCAGGTAGGGATCTTTTGGACTCCTTTACTAGTTCTCACAAATCAGTTTACTCAGCGCTGTATTTCACTGATATTTCATACCTGCCAAAACCAAAATCCCAGCAAGTGCCTGGAATGCTTGGTCCAGCACCTGACTCCAGAGTTGACAGCAAGATGGGAGAGGACAAGGGTGGTAATTGCAGGAAGGCTTTTCCTCTCCCTGTGTTCCTCCTGGATGTGTGCACCAGCATAATTGCCAAAGTAAATGTCTGCCAGTCTGCTCGGTCAGCCTTCTCTCTATGTAAATGCTATGCAATGTCTGGGGCATTCTTCCCCCCACTGACGCTGGGGCATTTCTCATCTGGCTGACGGCCAAGGTAGTCTTCCTTTGGCTGATCACCAAGCCATTCTTCCTCACATTGACTGCTGAAACTGGGGCATTTTTCCTCCCACTGACTACCAAGGCACTCTTCATCCCACTGGATGCCAGGGTATTCTTCCTCCTGCCGGCTGCTGTCAGGGTACCAGGGGTCTTACCACTCCTCGGGGTCGCCATGTGTGACAGAGGGCATGGGTTCTCCTTCCTGGCAGGACCCCTGGCGCCAGGGTTTCGGGGGCACGCGCATAGTGTGCCTGCGCCCATTACTGGTGTCAGGTGTGGACCTTGCTGGGGGAGGTCCCCAGCACACACCCTATGCCTTTCTCTTGCCATTGACTCCTGGATGGAGAAGCTTCCTGCGGGTTCCATGGTATGGCTGAGTTATTATGTCAGGAGGTAATCGTCGGACTGGGCCGCTTAGCGGAACCCACTGGTAGGAACGGGCTGTAGTCCGAAGGCGAGGCACAAAGGGGCAATCCAAAGGCGAAGTCAAAGTCCGGGTCTAGGCAGGCAGCTAGGTGCAAGAACGGGAAGGCAGGCCAAAGAGTCAGCAACAGGAAGTCAGACGAGGGGTTAGGAAATAGCAGCAGCAGAAAAGACAGGAAGCTAGGCGATGCACCATATAGGTAGAATAACTCAGCAATGATCCAGGGCTCTGACTAGGATTTTATACCCAGTGGGGAACTAAGACCACTCCCTGGTTGCCGAGGCAACCAGGAAGCTTCTCCATCTAGGAGCCAATGGCAAGAGAAAGGCAGAGGGTGTGTGCTGGGAACATCCCCCAGCAAGGCCCACACCTGACACCAGTAATGGACACAGGCGCACTACGCGCGTGCCCCCGCAATCCTGGCACCAGGGGTCCTGCCAGGAAGAACCCCCGTGCCCTCTGCCGCACATGGCGACCCTGAGGAGTGGTAAGACCCCTGGTACCCTGACAGCTGCTGACACTGCTTCTCTCCACTGGTTGCCAAGACATTCTTCCTTCTACTGGAACTCTGCCCTCTGCTTGACATTCACCCGGAAGGGAGAAGTCTATACGCCTACTGCTGCTCATTATTCTAATCCAGCAGCAGGCTCTGGTTTTCAGACTCCTCCTGGGTGATGTTACTACATAGGCGGCGTTCAGTCATTCATTCTTTTTGGTTCTTACAAGGCCTTTGGTGATGGGCAGTGTCAGATTTGAGAGAGGTAGTGGAGAGTTGGAGAAGGTAGTGGACTGAGAACAGAGCATGCATGACATAGCAGCAGTATGAGAAGCATCTTCAGCATCTAAAAAAGGTACTCCCCACTAGATACCACAACCCCCTCCCCCCAACATCAATGCTTACTGACATTATTGGTAAACAGAAACAAACAAAAAAGAGCGCTACTACCTGATATTGAATGGCATCTATTCATGAGAGAAAGAACAAATATGTGTGACTTACAGTTGGAAGTCTGCAAATGTGTCGAGGATGGTGAACCAATGAACGGTGTACAGAGGAAGTCCAAAGCCGAATGCTGCAGCAGTGGATGGATGAGGGGGCGCTGTGAAGTTTCCTAGCGGCACGCGTGCTCGGCTGGCCAGGCCGGGCCACGGCGGCTGAGGGGGGAAGGACCGCGGCGGTTGTGGAACCGGGACCGCGAGCGGCTGTGTTCGGTGCGTGTATAGTGGAGTCAGATCAGTGGGCAAAGTGGACGCTGTGCACAGACAGGCTCGCTATATCGTGATGACTACGCGTTTCGAGGCACAACCTCTTTGTCAAGTCTTAGGGCAAAACCTGACATTATTGGCGCTCCTTTCCCTCCCACTGTCCATTGACACCTGGACATTTTTTCTTACCATTGGTGGTGGGGCTCAATTTCATTCCACTGACCACTGACATGGGTAATTTGTTTCCTCCCACTAACTCTAGACTTTTTTCTCCAACTGACACCAGGCAATTTTTTTATTTCTGCTGGCCACCGTCACTGGAGCACTTCTTCCTCCCACTGACCCCAGATGCCAGGCATTCTTTTGCCCCATTGATGAGCAATGTAAGGTACAATTGACACATACTCCGGACTGCTGCACATTCATATTCTGACCGCTGTACTCTACACATGATATTGCAGAATACATATTGCTGACCTCCTTATTTCATAAGCTGTTCTGGTTGCTCCCCTCTGTTTTATTGATGCTGATCTTTAAGGTAGGCTCAGAAAAAAGTGTTGTCTCTCTGTCAATATTCATTTTTTCCCCCAAAATGATCCTTTAGGTGTATGTGCATCTGTAAAACTGACTCATTACACAGAAATTATGAAGGTTTGTGAATGCGAGGGATGTGGCAAATGGGTGCACCAAATTCTGTGAGTAGGTTTAGATTCTTTTTAACTATGCCTCCTACCTAAATGCCACTACCGACATTCAGCATAATTTAACCACACCAAATTGTTGCACGCTATACATGCAGCACGTTTGCCCCCACAGGGTGTCCCTCTTTCTCAAGTTAAAATTTTGGGAGGTATGTATATTACAACCCTGGGTTTACACAAATCGATTCACCCAGATCTACTGGTAATTATGGTTATAAGTATAAATGTACACAACTTTATTCATTCACTTAACAAGTGTGACGCTGTTTGAACAGATTTCCTACATATAAGGCAGCATTCTTTTTTTACATGAGCCAAATCTTTGATGGATGACCCCCTAGCAATATAAGCAGGCAACCAGAAGCTGACTCGGAACTGGTGTGTGGTCCTTCAAATTGCCACAGCTTTACTTTAAATCCATTTTATCAGCTACTGTATATAGAAATATTTAAAAAGGCATATCTGCTACAACAATGATTTTATTGTCCAGGTAAACTTCCTGCAATTGTTTTATCTTTTGTTTTCAATGCAATTAGATCAGGAAATTAGGCTATTCTTGCTCAAACAGATAAACTTATTTGCCAAGACTCAGCTCTCTTGATGAGAGATGCTGTGTACTCATTAGCAATAATTGTTAAGATACAAATAGAACACTCTTTGCCCTAGTAGTGGAACAAGTGTCTGGGCAATGCCAATGCAATACATCATTTAGCAAGAAAGATGGGGCCCACAGCGAGATGTCTTCATACATATGCATGAGAGCCTAGTATGGATGCTGATAAACAAATTAAATGCTATTGGGTCATTTATGTGAAAAATCAGGAATAGCTTATGTATATGGCTTAAGCCATTAGTGCAATGTATTGTAATCGGTCAAGGCAAATTAACACATTCAGGCTATTGTCCTATTATTCACTAGAAGAATGGGCAAGGGCCTTAACATAATTCTTCTCTGTACAACTTGAACTTACAGTCACCCTGCTGGATCCCTTTTCAGGGCAAATGAAAAGTATTTATGAATTAATGATAATTGAGCAAGCAATCTGCAATATGGTACTTTTTTGCAGAAAAAGCTTACTGCTGCTTGGAATAAAAAATTAAGTGAAAACGTGCTGATAACACAATAAAGGGAATGATGCCGAGAAGCATGCAATATTTTCAGCTAACAAAACAAGTGAATTTACTAACAATTTATTATATCCTTCAAGGAACCTATAGGGGAGATGCTTGTACCTCCCGGGTTCTGTCCTTTGGCCTTTATGATGAGTTTACACTCTCCCTAATAGATTATTTTATTGTAGAGATTGCAACATAAGGGGCTGTAAAATGTAAAGTTGGATGGGAATGGGAACACCCCCAACCTCTCAGGTGGATAAAAACCTTGCTAGAGATCTTGCTATTCAAGACATATAAGAAGCTGAGGTATGACTCAGCCTACTAGGCTTCACCTATAAGTATAAAATAACTTTTGGGCTGCCTGGCCATTAAATAAAATGTGCATGTTCTGCCTATAAAATCAAATTAACTTTATAAGCTACACTTATAAAGTTACACTAAAAGCTACACTAAAAATGACAGATACTAGGATAGTTAAGAGCAGGCCTGACAATGTCTTCAGGAATCCGCTAACCAAAATTTAGGAGCCAGCAAAATACAGTTGGTCACCTTGGTGACCAAGCCCAATTTTATTGACACATTCTAAATTATATGTGTGTAAATATGTCCATGAAACAGCCTGGTCCTTGGACACACTGAGAAGTTTTAGGCCTTACACTGGTGATTATGGGGTATGCAGCACTGGTCTAGCCCAAGACATCATGCTAAGCATTGCAGCATAAAAGAAGTAATGGGACCAATATTAAAGCTGGCCGTAAACGTGTTGTTTTTTCTCATTCAGCCCTTTGGGTTGAAAGAGAAAAAACGCTTGATTCCCAATTTCCCATATCCATGCTAAATAGTGCGGATAGAGGTATCAGCCCGCAGCTGCCACAATAACCATCAGATGATGGACTGCAGTCTCTGTTCGGCCAACAATTTTCGACTCCCTGCAAATTTGAGGAAAGCTAATTGAACAACTGTCTTTTGTTAAGAGAGCGGTGAAGACAAGACTACACACAGCTCCAATTTGTTCCGAGTCAGCAGAAGAAGTCTAAAATTCAAGCAGTGTATATCCAGTTTAACCATTGCAGCATATCGGGTAAGCAATGGACCCGAAACAGAATATCAAATTAGAGAAAGAAAAAAAAATATGAAGCAGCAGACCTGACACAATGTATGGAATATAAAGAACATGTCCATTCATTGAGAATGTACCTTACTAATCAGTCTGCTCCCAATGCACACAGTGGTAGGTACTGGCACACTGTTCCCCCAGCAAGTACACAGTGTATAATGAGGCGATCTCTGCACGCACCATAGTAGCAGCCAAAGCCCACATGTGCAAGCAATCAGCCCTCCAGCTGTAGCTGACCAATGAGGAATATCATGCTCCTGAAGCTGATAATCGGCCATTATTATTCTAGATGCTGCCTAGTGGTGACTGAATAAATTGCAGTCAATAAGACTACCAATAAAGACTTCAGTGACCAGATTGCCAGACAGTGTTTTTTAGTCAGCATGGTGACCGGGCAACTGGAAGCTGTCCAGCCCTGAGTTAGAGCAACAAAAATGTAAGCATTGTTTAGTACATTGCACATAAACAAATAGGGCAACTCCACAGAATAGTTTATACAAGAAAGGGTGACATTTTTTGTTAAAATACAGAGTCTTAATTTTCCTGGGACAAGAGAAGGATTTTTATACTAAAAATAAATAAATCAATGAGGGGGTAATAATGGTTTATAAACAAGGCCTACATATTTATGAAAACTGGTTGATTTAGATGACATTTCTGACAAACTTTCTCTGTGAGAGCCCAAACCACTAGAAAATGTTCAAGTTTTCAAGGGCATTTCAAAATTTAAGGGTATTTGGCTAAAGTGTCTAAATTATATTGTATTGCAAGAAAGTGGATTTGGGCCATACGTGATGAAGTATGCAATGAACTTTGGAACAGCAGATGTGGCCACCACATGAATTCATTTTACATCTTTCCTGTTTAATATCCAGGAGCGACTTTCACCATATATTTGTGATTAGTGCAGATTAGACATACAATGTCTAAAATGTGACCTCTTTATGAGCACCATCAATCCCACTACTAACAGCAGTCTAGCTTAGTAAATTAAGTTATCCTTTAACTAGGGCACTACTCAACTAACCTAACCATATTCCAGCTCTATGATGTATAGTAACAGAACTGTTAATGGATAACCCACCTAAGCTCAGGCGAGTATTTATAAAAAAAAAAAAAAAAGTGAAAAGATCACTCTTCAAAAAGACTATTTTTTTGCATGGACATTACATTCTTTTAGCATAAACACTGTATCTGTTAGAAATAGAGACTTTTAGGGTACCATTATATTGGTGTATAGCTATATCTGAATCAATATATTTTTATTACAAACAAAACAGTTCATAGAAAAAGTCATATTACAACTGGTCATAGTTTACCTGCTATGTATGTAGATGACATCTAGCAACCCTTTTCCTCCAGGCCTATACCCAATAACGACTCCCATAAGTAGTCTACTGGATGCTTTATATCTATCAGCTTTAGTACATCCTTCTCACAAAGTCAATCCCAATGAGTGCAGAGTGAGTAGGCTAGGTTTCTAAGACCAAAGGTCTACTTCTTTGGAAGACTGTTAAAGGTTATTTTGTCTACAATTACATGCAAAATATGAATTCAAATTCTAATGGGTTGGATATAATGAATCACCATTAAATGAATCATTCTTCACACTTTTATTTTTCCATAGCTTTAGGTATAACCTAGTAAATAGACAAGACAATCCTTTCTTATAGTGCACTTCAGAGGATCATACAGGGAAATCAACCCATGAATTTAGAATCCAAAAGGGGTGCACAGATGTAAATGGTCTAGTGTACATAGCAGTTAAACTGTACCTGTGATAAAAAGGACCCTGCCCCCTGTACAAAGAAGAAAAGAGAAGTCTTGGGATCTGAACTACACAAGACCACGGATTTAGGTGAATAAAATGGGCATCATTTTATTTTTGTACAGGGGGCAGGGTCCCAAGTAGACAGATTATTATTTTAATATTTTTAATGCCAGCAATACGTTAGAGAGGGGAGGAGTGGACAGCAGGCTGGAGTAGGGCTGTCCCTGTTTCTATACCAGATATCGTTTTTATGTCAAGTTCAGGGGAGCGCTAAGACTTTTACAGTATGTGATATCACAGAGAACCTTCTGTGAAGTACACTAAGGTCTCACACCAGTAACTTGATGGCTGTATACCCCTCTGATTACACAAGTAACATGACTGAACACTTATAATGCAGCTACAACCAATTAGCTGGCAGGTCTCTATCAGAAAGCCCAAAAGACGGATAAAGCCACGTTTCCTGTGGGAAGACATTATGACATTGGAAGCACTGTACGTAAAATGCTAAAGTGCAGCTAATTAATTGTTAAGCCCCCTAACAGGCCAAACCAGCTCTTTCTCTAATCAAATGCCAAGTGTTTTGTAACAGGAACACAAAAGACAGATTTGTCTTGCAAAGACAAAACAGAAATCAGTGGGATTAGAAGTTAACCATGTCATATCTCATAAATGCTATTAACATAGCAAATCAGCCCTCAAGAAAGCAACACTTGAATCTTGAATCTACTTGCAGAGGTCACAAGTAACACTTATTTAAAAGGGAGAAATTTGTAACGTAAAGAGATTCTCCACTTTTTTTGAGAAGTAGACAAAAGACACGTAGTTGGTGTTCACCCGTCACCCCCCATATACCACACCCTTATATGCAACAGAGGGCCATCGTATGCCATCTCTAATACTGAGGCTGCCAATATAAAAGACAAGTCTCTCATCAGTGATGCGAGATAAGAGAACGGTCTCTCAATAAAATGATTGGCAAACAGAGCTCTGGCATACACAACATGGTCACTGATATACATAAAAGGTAACAATCCTAAAACTGTCAATTCTAAAACTAGAGCATGGTTATCACCTGTGAGGGAGCCCAACACTGTTTGATTACTAAAACCAATAGGTGTATCAGTAACATCACTTAAGCACCTAGGCTTCTACATGGCCTCCTTTAGTCAAGTCAATGTAAATGCAAAAACAACTCAAACCAACTCAACACAGCTCAAACCCAGCACTTCAGCTCCTGGAGCAGCACAGAGGTAAACTAAAGCGATTCAGAAGTATCTAAAGTAGGGGTATCCAAACTTCAGCCCTGCAGCTGTGGCGAAACTACAAATGCCTTCACGCATCTGCCTCTGGAAATCATGCCTGTTTCTGTCAGTCTTGCAATGCCTAATGGGATTTGTAGTTTAACCACAGCTAGAGGGCCGAAGATTAGCTACCCATGATCTAAAGTATACTCGATTAGACTCACGTCTAAGAATAATGTCTTTGAACACAAATTTTTTACCTATTTAGTCAGGCATAATAGAGCTAAATGCTTCATGATAACTTAATGTCCAATCTGTAAAATCTCTTTGTAAAATCAAACAATGCGGCTTCTGGTACAGGGCAATCATGCAGGTGTGTGAGCAGCAACCTTCTCCAGCAATTGGTACGTTTCAATTAAAGTGGACCTGAATGCAAAAAGTGAAGATTTTCTTTTTTAAAGGGATCAATATTTGTGCCTAAGCAGTACCCTAAACAAACTACCTTCTCACTGGGCCTGCTCCTTAAAAGCAGCAGCACACTTCATGTGACTACGGCCTTATTCATTAGCTGTATATCTGCAGTTTCAGATCTAAGGCACTGCTGCCCGACTGTTAGTCTCAGGAGATTTGGAAAGGTCACTATTGTAAGCGCTCCTTGCTGGAGACAAAGCTGTACCCGATTCATCTACTCTGTGTTCCTCTTCATCTACTCTGCATATCTGTGCTTTCTGAACTTTCCTGCTGCTGATAAAATATTCCTTCATCAGTCACCAGGGGGGCAACTCTGATATGTGGAAGAAAAGCCCTCTGTATAGCCACCTCCATACAGAAACAGTGCAGAGCAAGGCATGGGAAATCAATCAGTTGGAGGTAGACCACAGGCAGCACTGGTGAATAGTCATTTGTCTTGTTTGGAAAACTTCTTCAGATGCTCTTTAAAGTGACACTAAATTCAGGAGTTAAATCTTAAAAATACATTCAAGGACCTTAACTTTTAACAAAAATGTATCTTATTTGTGTATCAAGCAGCTGTGGATCGTCAAATCGTCTCTGAATTCATGGTGACACTGTCCTTCCTTCTGCAGGGTGGCAACTTTTGTTGCCCATGGTCCCTGTGTGTGCTATAAAGTAGCCACCACTCCAAGCTCACTACCGTGAAGGACTAAAATCTCAGGTTTATTTTTCGAATTAGTATCGAGATTGTAGTCTGTCACGGGATTGAGCTTGGAGCGGTGGCTACTTTACACCACACACGGGGTCCAAAAGGAACAAAAGTTTCATTTTTACGATTTACCTCCCGAGTTTAGCGTCACTTTAATGTGGAACATTCACATCAAATCAGTACAGAGCATCACACGTGTGTGATGTGTCCTATACCGTACCTTTTCTAGGTTACAATCCTTGTTACCCTTTCAGTGTTTTAGGATCATAGTGCATTTTAAGAAATACATTGAACAACATAATCCTCTTTACCTGCACAATACTGGAAAGGCTCTAAAAAAACTGCAGAATGTCAGTCTGTCTTTAATATTTGACATTTTTATCTTAGAGATTCGCTGTGCTGGAACAGGATTATTTTATCAGCTGAAATGCAGCTTCAAAAGTGATGGAGCACATTTTGAATGCTGGCTTGGGGAAGAATTTGCAGATGAATTTGATCAGAGTATCAATAAATCACACAGCTTTTGTAGCAGCAAGAAAGGGAAAATTGGAGATGTAAAATAAACACAGCACTTCTGAAGTTTTGCTTGCCACGGCTGCTTACCATTCATCCAAATGCAATAAGATATTTAACAATGTTAGAGGGATTGTTTTATCATATAAGGCATCTGTTAGGTTGACAAACAACACTGACAGAGGAAAAAAAATGGAAGGCTGCCATAGTTGACCTCTCCTTTTGAAAATGCAAGTTGCCTGCATAATTCTCCTGCTCCTGCTTTATTATTTTTAATGGAGGACCTGGAACAAGCATTCAGATTAGAACTTTTCCCTGACTTTCCTTATTTGCATATTTATTTTGGGTCATTAAAAGTGAAGTGATCGGTGACTATATTTATTATTAGATATTTTATTGTTAAAGTGATATTAAAGTCAAACGATTTTCAGGCCATTTAAAATTCAAATTAAATCGCATACAATGGATGCTGCTCCATGATGACTAAGTGATTGGGGAAAAGTTTAAAGAAATACTTTGTTGGCAATGTATATTTGTTTGATCTGGATTCACTATTGAAAAAAAATAAGTTTTAGAGTTTACTACTACTTTAACTGCCTCCGGGCCGGCCGTAGTAAAAAAACGGCCGGCCAGGAGCTCTCTAGATCTGAGCGGGCGTCTCTAGCGGGAAATGGCCGCAATTTAAAAATCCCCCAAAAAATTTTAAGTAACACATAAAAAAGAATAGAAAAAAAAAATGTTTAAGTCCCCACCCATACATACACGCATGCACACATGCGTCGGGGGCGCATACGTGCAAAAAAGACGATTGCGCCCATTACGCTGCACATGTTACATATCGCCGCGAACGTCGCAGTGAGAGCAATAAGTCTAGGGCCATCAATCACTGATAACAAGATGTTTAAAGTATATGTAAAGGCAAAACATTTAGACCCTGTGTCAAGTTTTTGCCATCTGTGACCCCCTAGAGCAGGGGTAACCAAATTCTGGCCCTCCAGCTGTGGTGGAACTACAAATCCCATGAGGCATTGCAAGATTCTCACAGCCACAGACATGACTCCCGGAGAGAGATGCATCATGGGATTTGTAGTTGTCACCACAGCTGGAGGGCTGGAGTTTGGCTACCCCTGCCCTAGAGAGATTAAACTTTCCTGCCGACCGCTGTAACCCTGTAATTACCCTGTAATTTCTGTTTAGAGTTGTCATCAGAACATGGTAAAGGAAAGTCTTTCAACAGCGACACCTATTCCAATGAAAACTGTATAAGCAGAAAAATTCCACTCACTTTTGGGAGATTTCTTCTCACTTCCTGCTGCAAATCCTGGTCAGGAGGTGAAGGGAAATTTCCCAACAGGGCACAACTGGCAAATTACTACTCTTCTCTAGTCCAAAAAAAAAGTTTTCCATAACATTTACATGATGAAAGATCTTCCCATAGATATCTGGCTTCATGCTCATTGTCCCAGGAGTAATTAAAGGAGAACTATGAGGTGAGCGATTTCCACTCATCCTTATAGTTAGAGCCAACGTGTGACAAAGAAGCTATCACAGGTCGGCTCTATTGATCGGGAAGTGAGCAGAAACATACCGCCGATTTGCTCACTTCCCAATCATCTCCCTGCAGTAAGAGGTGACAGTCAGTCAGTGCTCCCCGCAGGGATTCCCTCCCCTCTCCGTTTTTCCGGGATCCGTCCCGGCTGCGGCTCTCAGTATATCGTGGGTGGGAGGTTAGTATATGTCCTCCCATTACCCTGAAGAGAACTATGGGAAAAACCACTTACACCATAGTTCTCTTTTAAGGTTTGAATATTACAGGGAAATTACCAAAAGCTATTTGTAAAAGGTTGCTACAGACTCAACGACATTTGTATTTCAAGCATTCTACTTGTCAATCTAATGCATTCTCAAATGCTTGATTAGACCTGTGTTTTTATGCACAACATTACATTGGGATTGGCTCACGGTATTAAAGTGACACTAAACTCAGGAGTTAAATCTTAAAAATGGATTCAAGTACCTTAACTATTAGCAAAAATGTATCTTATTTGTGTATCACTCGGCTGTAGATCCTCAAATCATCTCTGAATTGGTGCTGACACTGTCCTTCCTTCTTCAGGGTGGCTACTTTTGTTCTCCATGGTCCCTGTGTGTGTTGTAAAGTAACCATCACTCCAAGCTCACGCCTGTGATGGTCTACAAACTCAATACAAATTAGTAAACTAAATGTGAGGTTGTAGTCCATCATGGGAACAAGCTTGGGATGGTGGCTACTTTACAACACACACAGTGACCATGGGGAACAAAAGTAGCCACCCTACAGAAGGAAGGACAGTGTCAGCAATAATTCAGAGATGATTTGAGGAACTACAGGCCAGTGATACACTAATACAGTCCAGTGATGTTAATTGTTAGGGTACTTGAATGCATTTTTAAGATTTAACTCACTTTAGCCATGGTCCAGCCCAGCAGACAAAATGTTGCCTGTAAACATTTTGCTACTATGCTGTAAAGCCTCCCAATGTGTACAGGCGAACATAAAGTGTTTACACTGCCAAGTGCTGTGTGGTTTAAAACCACATCTGACCTTCTGAAATGGTCAATTATGAAAGCTAGTTTTAAACAGAGCTTTTAGCTCAGGTACAATCCATCTGCAACAAAGGCTATAAAACAGTAGAATTTGGAAACAATTCAAATTTGGAACATTTGTTTGACGCTCTAGTAGTTAATTGGGTCAAATCAAGGACCCATTCCAACATAGAGATGAGAGATGAGAAAAATCGAAGGGGCAGAATGGAAAATGTGAATGTGGTTTTTAATCAAGAAACTTAATTCCAAAATCGAATGTTAAAACCAAACAAAATTTGAACAATATTGGTCAAGTCTCTGATGGCAATATCCAATGGTCTGATAATATTTTTTTTAGAGTTTGTTTGAAAATCTACCAGTGTATACCCAGCTTAACCCCTCAAATTTTCTATTTCCAAGTTAGGTATTGGTCAAATACCCCTTATTTTTAATTCTACCTTTGTAGTCCATACATTGCGAGTTTGATTAATTACTGTAGTATTCTGAAGGGGAGTTTAACTTTTCTAAAATGGAAAATTTAATTTGAAGGGTGCCTTCATAATTTGTAAATGGTGGTTGACTGGTTCAGTCTCCTAGACTGGGTCAGATGTATATCCTGTGGATTCAGTTTGTCCGTTGCTAGGATTTCACATCAAAGCATTCTTCTTTTTTCCTGACCACACACAAATAGGAAAGCATGCCCTGCCCATCATCAATATGAAGAGACAACAACACAAAAGACAATATTCTTGTAAATTCACACATACAACTGAATGAACCCCTCTGTGAGGCAGTGTGATTTGTCACTTTGTTTACACAAGCAGTAAAATTCACAGTTTGCTCATTAACTAGTAAATTACAGGTACTCTTAAAATCAGCAAAGCTTCCAAAAGCCAGTATTTGGATAGACAGTAGCAACAGTTGCTCACATAAACTATCTTGCTCACACAGGATAACAAAAACTGTTTGTGCAATTGGCAATTGACACAACACTGTCAACTATCAGGGGTACCTGCTATATTTAGAACTAGCAAAAGCATGCCTGTTTGTTGAATAGGCTGAATACAGCAGAGGGGAGTGTCAGTTCTGTGGCACACAGCACAGAAGTGCGCATTAGTGCAGTGGCGGTGAATGCGAAGGCATGTGTCGGTGCAGTGGGAGCAAAGGCCGCCATTAGTGTAGTGGTAAGTGAAGTGGTGTGGGTGGAGGAGGACAGGGGTCAGTTGCAGTGTGGGGGTGGGAGAATGACATGAAGGTGCAGTGGTAGGGAGGTTTCAGGCATGGTGTTAACAAGGCGGGGTGGTGGGAGTTGCAGGGGTAATAAAGGGGGTGTTTGCAAGCTTAGTGGTGACTAGTGCCTCCACAAGGAGTGGTCAGCTGTAACTCTAGATGCAGTTTTCAGTGTTAAATACATGCAAAATTGAAAAATAAAATAGAAGTCAATAGACATTAGCAAGCAGCTCAGTACGGCAACCAACATGGGTTACATGAACAGACATTTGCATGTAGAGGACCATATGTGAAGTCTGTCAACACATGAGAGAACACCGTTATAAAACCAATGGTAACATCTGGTTGTCATGTTCAGAGTGAGCAGACTCTTGAAATGAAAGGTCAAGTAGAGCAGCCATCGCTGGGCCACTAGGAACGTGACAGTATGAAGAATAATAGAGAATAACAGAGAACATGGATAAAGGGTGACATCAGCAAAAGAAGGAAAGAATAGAGGGAGACCAGTTAGAGGAAGAAGGGGCGGTAACTGACGGAATGGACGTTGACCAGTCAATTAAGTGAGATCATAAGAGGTTGAGCAGTCTCAGTATAAAAAACATTGAATCCAGAAAAGACGTAAGATGTGACGGGAAGTTTTTTGGTTTACTTTATGAGGCCTGTGGATTACATCGTAACTGGATTTGGTACTTGTTTAAACTGTCATACAGGAGCCTTTAGATGTACTTTAAGGATATGCTCTCTATAGATATACTTTACAACTTCCCTTTGTTGGGAAAACTGCAATTAAGAAATTCTGCAATAAAAATGGGGAAAAGGGACAACACAAGAAAGAAAAGGTACTTTTACTACAACTTCAATACAATCTCACTCACCAGATTAAATGTCTGTCAATCTCATTTTTTACAAGACAACTGCCATTGAACCGCAGTTATCTGATTAATTCACTTCTGCTTTATTAGCAAGATTAGAAATACTCATAATTCTACACAAACTGCTAAAACTCCTGAAAGGGAGCAATAAAATGCTCTCCTAGAAAAACTGATTGAATGGGAGTATTGTTTGTAGTCTAGTCACTGAAGGCCACATGAATGTTTTATCTCGATTAGAATATGCTTTACTGCAGGGTATTTTTTGGTGGCTCATTCAAGTAGAACTATAGGCTCAGCACAAGAAATAAATCTTATGCAGCAGCACCACTCAGAGTTTTTTTGTTTTGTTCATTTAAAAAATGCCGTGACAGAATTTACCCATAAAAGTGTGGGCACAGGCTTCTTGGACTGCAGCATGACGCAATGACATAATGCAGTCAGGCAGTACACTCATACAGTAACACACACATAAGTTATCGCTACCTCCTAAACCGAGCCAGAATGTTGACCTGCCTATGATCGGGAACTATTTTGCCTGCTGACACCAAAGATAGGTCACTATTCCTTCCACAAACACTAGCAATGGAGCATTATTCCTCCCACTGATATTAATAAAGGGACACTATGCCTCCCACTCACACCAATTGTTGGAAGAAATAATGGCATACTACTCCTTCCACCAATACCAACAATGAAGCACTATTTCTCCCACGGATATAAACAATGGCATACTACGCCTCCCACTGACCCCAATGATGGGGCACTATTCTTACCACCAATACTGACGATGGAACACTATTCCTCCCACTGATATCAACAAATGGGGTACTATGCCTCTCACTGACACCAATGGTGGGGCAATATTCCTTCCACCAGTACCATTGAAGGATCACTTCTCTTCCCACTGTTATCAACAAGGGGACGCTATGCCTCCCACTGACACCAATGATGGGGCACTATTTATTCCACCAATACTGATGATGGAACACTATCCCTCCCACTGATAAACAAATGGGGTACTATGCCTCTCACTGACACCAATGATGGGGCACTATTCCTTCCACCAGTACCAACAAAGGATCACTTCTATTCCCACTGATATTAACAAGGGGACACTATGCTTCCCACTGACACCAATGATGGGGCACTAATCCTCCCACCAATACTGATGGAACACTATTCCTCCCACTGATATCAACAATGGGTTACTTTGCTTCTCACTGACACTTATGATGGGGCACTATTCCTACCATTAGTACCAACAAAGGACCACTATTCATCCCACTGATGTCGACAAGGGGCTGCTATGCCTCCCACTAAAACCAATGATGAGGCGCCATTCCTCCCACTGACACCAAAGATGAGACAATATTGCTTCCACTGACACCAATAATGGAACATTATTTCTCTTCTCACTAACCACAGATGCTAGGTTTTTCTTGAACTCTACTGTTCACCAACCTTGGGGCACTTTTTACTCCCACTGAGCCTGAGGTATTGTTTACTCCCACTGATGCCGGGGCATATTCCACTCCAACTACCCCTAAGCTATAAAGGGCAGCCCTTTGTTGAGAAAGTTTGAGGACTCCTGGTGAATATCCTGAAGCAAATAAAATAAAAACACAAGGAGCAGGGAAAAGAAGGTGTGCAGTGATGTTGGTATTAAAAGATTGTCTTTTACTATTCTTATACAATCTCCATTTTACAAAGAAACATGTGACAAATTATTCCTAGATCACCATGGGTTTGCTAAAAAGAAAGCACAACAGACACCGCCTGCTTACAGCTTCAGTTTGTCTCAGTGAAGCTTTCAACTAAACCATCTAATAAGGAATGAGTTACTGCAATGAAATACTACTATGTTCACTTAATTTCTGTGTAAAGCTCATGAGTTATCCATTTCTGTAAAAAACAGGCTTTACATCAAAGAATCAAACTGAGAGTCTGCAAAACATGAATATTAGTCTAAAGCTTTATCTGCTGGCTCAGAAGGATAATATATAATATTAATATGGAAACTGTCATATTATTTACCCGACTGAAAAGAAACATTTTTAAAAATTGTATTTATTTTTAGTCCTGACCATGCTAAAAAATAAATAAAGGAATTAGGTTTAAAAGCACAAAACCTTCCCTTTAAAATGTGGATGATATCTGCTCTTAGTACAGATGGCTTGAAAAAATGAAACAATCTTTGTCCCAATACACGCCAGCTTTAACTAACTGAATCCAATATTCACAAGACATGAATAAACACAAATGGGAGGTTGTTAGTAAAATGTCTGGCAATATGTGCGGCTAAGTCCCAGGCATGACATTTTATCATGTTAGTCTGATGAATTCCTGCTGTGTGGCCACACTAAAACCTTAGAGAGCAGCTGCTTGTGAGAGAAGTTAAGTGGCGTGTTTTATAGGGTTAAAGGGTCACCTCTCCCTGGAATGAAACACTGCTGTTTAACTGTATGCATGATCTCCATGGATGACCAAATCCTCAGTGCATTCACTTCAAGATTGTTCATGCCCATCCACCTCGAAAGTATTTAAAGCCAACGTCAAGGCAACATTTAAAAACAAAAACACAAAAACATTTATTACATCCATGAGATACATGCACTTTTCCTCATGTTTGATCCCTTTAAACATTCTGCAAGTACAGAAAAATAACTGTTGATGTGGCATAAATATAGTATGATCCTACCTGTCTCTTTGACATGACAACACAGTTCTGAATTCCTAAGCACATGGTGTCAGCCCTGCCTACTTCAGTTCTGATACATTACAAAGAACACACACCTCTCCTCACCCCCCATCTCTATAACCCATCCTTGTACACAGACAGAACACAGGAAGTTGTCAGCCCACGAGAAATCAACAGGTATTTTTTGCACTTATTGAGCAGATATAACAAAAATCTTCCCATGGTATATTTAGCTAACAAAATGGTATCAATCAAATAAGAAATGTTCATTGTTAGGGTTTACATACACTATAAAAGGGTGAATTCAAACCAGATGCGTATGGGGCTGCGGCGGGGCATTTTCTCCAGCGCAGCCCCAACCCAAGACAAGACAATTGTCACGGATGGACACCCTTCACACCACCGTGCTGTGGTGAGAAAGCAGTGTGCGCGGAAAGAAAAGTACTGCATGCATTACTTTTTTTCAGCACAGGGATATCCAATACAGTACACCCACCTTGTTGTGCCTGTATAATTGACTGAAATGTAACTTGTGACATTTCAATAAAGTATTGCTCTGAGGCTTAAAATAAATACACTTGTGAATTCTACAGAGTGATAATGCGACAAAAGACAGCTGACACGTTCAGAATGGGTTTTTGCCAAATTATTCCAGAAAGTGTGTATTACAGCACTGCCCTTTCAGATTTACTTACTCACATGCACAAAGGAAAAAGTGACTCCTAATCACAGATAGATATGGAAAGACTCATAAAATGCAGGAAATGTGGAAAATCAGAAAGGGTGCTAATAGGGTCTTAATGTGTCATCTTATAGACTGGCTATTTGCAACATTGTTCTCACATGAGGAATCGTACCGGAAATAAGGCTCAAACAGTCCAACTTTCAGATTCAGATATGTTACCCATTTTCATTTTACATTGGTAAAGAAATATATAGGTAACATCTAAAAAAGTGCTTTAGACTTCCTCGCCAGTTTGTTGAAAGCATTTATCAGCTGAATTAAAGCTCACGCACTAGAAGGAATATATCATCTTTCTAATTATATTCATAACAATGAAGGTTGGCACAACAGAAGAAATGAAGATTACGTGCACACAGAAAAAGAAAACCATTGTTCATGTACTTTTATTTACTACAATGCAATGATCTACCCTGCAGAACTGCTGAAAGGTTGCCTTACTGGTCACACTGCTTTCATACAGCTGGTCTCTATCACTCTACTGCCTAAAAGGGCTCATGCAGAGAGGCGTAAAAGAGCGTTGTGTTCAGAGCTCTATGGCTCTGGCTAACAAAGCTGATAGGTGTATCATGGTTTTTGTAAAAAGGTTTAAGAGAAAAAGGTAGTTGCTTGCATATATGTAAAAAGTAATTTTTTAAAATTATTATAGATATTTATATAGCGCTGATAATTTACGCACCGCCTTACATAGTTGCACATTAACATCAGTCCCTGTCCTCGCGCAGCTTTCAGTCTTAAGGTGCCCATACACTGCACGATAATCGTATGTGATCGGTTTTTCGTACGATAATCGAGCAGTGTGAACGGAGACGTGCGACCGTTTCTACTGTACGGTCGCACGTCTTCTGTCGAACCAGCATGTTCGAAAACCAGCCGGGAATCGTACGATTCTCGGCTGGTTAGAACGGTGCTCGGAAGACAAATGCCGAACGGGCCGGTGTGCGCACGCGCACACTGCCCGTTCAGCATTGCGGTCATCGGAAGCCCGCCCCTCAGGGGGGCGGGCTTGCGATGATCGAGAGTGCGATCTGCCAGTCCAAGATAGGCAGATTGTACATTTTTTTAATCCCTGTACAACCATCGCAAGACTAAAGTCTTGCGATGGTTGTAGAGTGTATGGCCACCTTAAGGTTCCTATCTCACATGCACACAGGACCAATATTAGACAAGAGCCAATTAACCTACCAGCATATCTTTGGAGTGTGGGAGGAAACCAGAGTACCCGGAGAAAACCCACGCAAGCACAAGGAGAACATGCAAACTCCTTGCAGATAGTTTGCAGGCTCTCCCTGTGCTTGACAATAAAACACATTTTATTACATCAAACATTTTAAAGAAATATTACATTTTCATCAAACGTACAACAAAATCTTATTGACTTGGGTATAAAGGCAGCATACCGCAAATTACATTTTCTGTAAGGCTGGGCTCACACTTTTGTGCTGCGAGAACATGGCTAGGGGTGCTGCTGTGCAAGTCATTCTTAAATAGCACCCAATGCAAATATGTTTTAGCACACCAAAACACACAGGTATGCACTACCATGCATTGTGGTCTGCTTCCTTTCAAAAGAAATAAAATGCATGCACCTTTTCCCAAATGAATGGGCTACCCTAACACAACGCACGTTAATGCCAAAGCAACACACTAGAACAGTGTAAACCCAGCCTAAGGGCCGGCTCACACCATTTTCCGGATCAGATATGGTCTGGAAAATGGTGTGAACTTGCCCGCCAGTTCTAGTGCATTCCAGACCAGACAAGACGTATTTTTCTGGTCCGGAACAGACTGCGCTGGTGTGAACAGAGGCCAGAAATACCATAGGGATACATTAGGATGCATTTTGGGTGTACAAACAATCTGGTCTGTCCTAGAGATGATCTGGATGTGGTGTGAATGGGCCCTAAAGGTTTTAAATGGTTTAAGCTCAACTCCAGCCTTGCTTCCAGTTATTCTTGTGTGTGGAATTCCTTAAGCTGCTCATACTCAAGTAGATTTCCAAACGAACTTTCGTACATAAGGTATTTCATTCAACTTTCTATTAGTTGATGGGGGTCAAATCAACAATCAAATTCGACCATGGTGATGAAAAAAAAAAACTCGAGAAAATGTTTCTCGAGTGAATTAAATTCTACAGTGAATGTAGTTGTTTGAGAAACTCCATTTATTCCCAAATCAAATGTTTAAAAAACCTAAAATGTAATTCGACATTCTGATGGTCTGGACAGTCTGATGGTATTATCGGGTGGTAAAGAAAGATCTTTTGTTGGCACAGAAAGATCTTTCATTCAGAAAACTACTAATGTATAGCCAGCTTTACTCTGATTTTGTTACACAGTGTGAGCTTTTCACAGAGTTCATTAGAAGCTGAAGCAAGTCGGACAAAGCCCACCTTATTTCCTGGATGAAGGCATTACTGTCCCTGGCCCAAACTTTTCATTCTTTAGCTTTTAGTTCTTTCACATCATGGAGGCTCAGCATGCTATTGTTACCACAGCTTTCTGTGTTCAGGAAGCTATGTACAGCACTCTGCCATCCTTCCCACCAGCCATGATCTGCCTGCATGTTATAGTGAAGTCCAGAGACCCAGCGATGACATCACTAGGTCCAAAATAAGCTATGTAGTGAAAATGGAAATGTTTTATTTAATCATTTAATTAGCATGTTGAGGGGGGATGCAAAATATAAACAAATAAAAATTAGATTTTAAATGTTAATAATTTAAAAAATATAATTAGTCATTTTTGCTTATGCCTTGTTATGTGATCCAAGACTGAATATGAATGTATCTTGTAAATGTACTAGAGATGGAGTCCCTTTTTTTGTTTTTACTTTATTTCCTGCTGCAGGCTTCTCTTTCACATATATCTATACATTCTAACCGCAAAAAATGATCAGTGTACTGAATTCTCACCAGGCAGTGAATAAACATGGAAGAACAAATCTGCAAAGACATACATTGATACACAATTCATTTAAAATATTAGCTGTCTATTCTAGTCCAGGAAATGTGACATCTGGATGCAAACTCAAATGCAAGCCTGAGCCTGTGTAACTTTCTTGATGACATGCTTGCACTTCCTCCACCAACGTTCATCGTATGATTTACTCAACCATTCTGTTTGCTCATGTCAGAAATTCAATTTTCATGTACTTCCTAACACATTATGGATCACTTCCCTCACATTATATAAATTAAAAACGCTCTTACTCAGACAGAGCCTGTAAGATGCCCAAGCTTAAGCAGGCCATACACAGCTCAAATTTTTTACAGGAATTGGCCATAATTTGAACGGCTCAATCAGCATCACCCGGCTTCACAAAAATCAAATGAAAAATCGAAGGTGTAAATTTGTGGGCTGAACAGTGATCCACTAGCAGTGTTTTGCTAGTTTTAAAAGCAAAAGCTGGTCATATCAGCTGACATGGCTTCTCAGACTGACTTGTTGGACTAAGGCCTCGTTCACACCAGATGCAACGCGTTCCGGCCCGATTCTGGCCAGAACACACTGCCTCTCAATGCGGCCGGCTCACTTTTTTGGTGGGGCAGGAGGGGGCGTGGTGGGCCATTGTGGTGAATGGCACTGTAGCCACACCCTCCGGCCGCACGGGATCGCAAGGCACATTATGCCTGCGTTCCTGTGCGGTCAAAATAGTGCTAGCAGCATTTTGATGGGACCGCAGGCATAATGTGCCTTGCGATCCCGTGCGGCCGGAGGGTGTGGCTACAGTGCCATTCACCACAATGGCCCACCACGCCCCCTCCTGCCCCACATAAAAAGTGAGCCGGCCGCAATACGAGGCAGTGCGTTCTGGCCAGAATCAGGCCGGAAAGCACTGCACCTGGTGTAAACGAGGTGTAAAAGGTAATGGTCATATTTGGCCACATATACATACTAGTCACATGTAAAAATATCTTGCACATGTTCCTGATGATCCAGATATTATAGCAGGGCTGGACACATCTAAGGATCCAGGTAGCCAATGCTCCTTAAAAATTCCAGCTGGCACATAATCATTGAGGTTTTCTCTAGTTGTTGTCAATGGAGCTGGCTCCTAAAAAAAAAAAAAAAAGAGAAGAAGAACAAACATTCTGGCTCCTGAATTCGATATTAATCTGTCCACCTCTGTATTATAGGCATTAAAATATGTGGAATTTTGACCACCACATACATTCACAGATAACTTGTGGTTTGGTATACATATGGTCACTGATCTATATTGAATCAATCAATCTGTCTTGTGCTCAGGTTAATTATCAATACATTTGATTGTACTTTGCCTCCCATATAATCTGTTCCAGTCATTTTCCACCAAGCACTGCCCTTTTATATATCCAACACAATAAAAAGCAGGTACATTATATGACTGGCTAATATCTATTGATGAAGGGCACTTTAAAGTGAACCTTCAGGTTTGTTAACCTTTCCTACCTGAAACCTCATTTACTACATATATTACAAGGTCTGAAACTTTGTTTTTCTACATATATTACAAGCACGTTAGAAGTCATTTTTCATATACCTACTAATTAAATTCTGCAGAAATTGCAAACACTCTTTTTCTGATGGCTGCTCAAAATGTTATAGCTGTGGTCAAGGCAAACAGCAAAATATACTGCAAAAAGGGACACTCAAGTGAAAATTAAAAATAGCCGTGAGGTACATATACAGATCACCAGTACGGTTTTTATATCCAGACCTTGCAATATCTTGTAAAAGGATCTGGTGATCCTTGAACATACTGGCTTGTAGTGCTGGTACACCCTCCATGCTACCTCTTAAAACACAAGATTCCCAATAGAAAAATGTCAGTACTCCTGCTTATTCCCCTGGACGCAAATACAGGCGTATGGGCATATAATGTAAAATGTGCCTGCATTTGTGGCCCCTGGGACCACACATAGCGCATTGTGTCCATACAATCCTATGTACACAAAATCTCAGCATCTGGGGTTTGCCACCTGTATCTGCATCCATGGAAGTAAGCCCCTAAGATGTTTCACAGCCATAGATGTTTGAATGTGGTTTTTGATGAAGAAAGCAAAGAAAGCAGATGCTATGCAGCATTGGCATAAATAAGTACACTTCTACTGTCTTCTATTGACCCCATAAGGTGGTCAGTTAGGCCTGGAGCAAAAAAAAAATAAGCGAAGGGCATACATGACTAGTGAGACATGGTGCAAAAGGGTTAACGTGGGTTCGGCTTTAGGACAAGGTAATTTACCTGATTTGCTAGGTCAAAAGGTTAGGTTAAGTGGAGCTTTAGTGGTGGTCTGAGTAGGCGGGGTTCTCTTCATCAGTTGGAGATTGTCTGACGAGGAGCGAACTTCCCTACCACTCGACCCTTTTGTTCTTAACCACCAGCACGGGGAATATTTATGCTGATGGAACGGTTGGGGTCTTTGGAGGCCATCAAAATATAGGTGTCCTCTATTCATGATGTGTAAATAGTGAACACTTAATTGGATATTTGAAGTGTCTGCGGTCAGGAGGTGGTTGTCCTCGAGGCGGTGTGCTGCGGCTGGGGGCCTAACATGTTTTAGTACTGCCGCAAAGAACGGATCCAGAAAAGGTGTAGCCTTCAAAGACCTGCAACCTTGTCTATGGAATTCTGGCTGATATTGAAATTGTTTTATAGTTACATTTTATATTAAACTATTTAATAAAAGGCTGCTAAGACTATTTAATGTCATTTTGGAGTGTGGTCTGTTCATTCCTTACAGGGACTGGGTGGTCTTGGCGGTCCATATTAGGGCAAAAGATTGTGGACATCTATGCTACCATAGTCATGTGTGTGCTGTGACTGCAACAGAAAAACAGAGAACTCAGATTAGGGTACACAGAGTCAAATTTCTGATATTAGCACAGCCGCAGTAGTTTGGAATGCATTACCTGCACAGTGAGGAGTTAAACTGGATGCCTGGAATTGCTGTTTAAAATACACATGTATAAATCATTATACCTGCAAAAAGATTTAGCTTTAAAGAGAAAAAATAAAGTCAGTGCAGCATTTGTCATTCAGCACAGCCACATGTCTGCTTCCCTGACTTATGACAGGGGACAGATGTGCAGCCCAGCGGGGACAAAGATTTAAATAACGGTCGCCCAGACTGCTCATCTTCCTTTGTTGATTTCTCAGAATTGGCAGCATCCATTAAAGTAATTTCTGGATCTTTGTCTGCTTTGCAGTGCTATGATGTTACCTCGCATGTAATAGATTCTGTACCACTTGGCTTTTATATGGAAATAAACTGTTGAATTAGGGGAAGACTACATACTTATCAGCTGCAGATAGCAGCAACAGTATTCTTCATCAGCAAAGTGAAAACAATCAGTGAGGTATAACATGATTAAGTCATGTTCGTGCGTCAGCATTTTCATGCATTATTTTTTGCATGTTTTTGTTGCGTGGTTTTCATGACTTTTAATGCGTTATGCATTTTGTTTTGGCCAATGAAGATGATATCAATTATAGGTTGCGAACGGGTGGGGGCTTGTTGTAACGCACTACAACACACATGTATTTCAATTAAAGTCTATAGGGCTAAACATGTACTATAAAGTACTAGAAGAAGCACCTACTCCTTTCCAAAAATTGCACTGCATCATGTTGCATTGGTGTGAACGGGCACCATAAAAAATAATGCGATTTCCTTTGTCATGCTTTGCAGCATGGTGGCCGACAAATCACAATAGTGTGAAGGGGGTTAAAATTGCACCAGATGTTACCTAATAAAACACCTTTAAACCCACAGAAATAAATGGACACTACAATACAATCATTTCGATTTACAGGGACTACAGATACTATAAAAACAAGAAAAAAAATACACAAAAGTTGCCATTTTACATAATACAATAGTTTGTGCTTAACATCACAAATGGAAGACTGCGTCTTGTGGGTGCCAGGATGATTTAATTCCCACATGTATGTGCAAGAGGTTAAATCATCCTGAGTTAGCCAATCAAGATATTTAAAGATGTCGAACCCAGAAGACCAGGTGAAGATGGAAGCATCAGCGAGGGAGCACACATTACTTGAGGGTAGGTAAGTATTATAGACTTAATTCCACTAAAAAACAAATCTGTTTCGTCCGCAGGAATCAGTATCTATACTAAAGAATCCTTGCTGGCACTTTTCTGATCAATTGTAGTAGTTGTTTTCATGTCTAGCTGTGAACAGTTTTCCACTAAATATTCTAAGCAAGCTATTTATACATCTTAATGAGCGGAGATCAACTCCCCCTTTATAACTTCTTTTCTTAGTCTTGCTTTGAAATTCTCCATGTCCCTTATAATTTAAGTTGTTCTATGTGTTCTTTCTGGTTCTATGGCATTTTGTGAACTGGAACATAAAACTGAACCGCGTATTCAAGATCAGGCTGTTTGGAATGAATTGTAAAGAGACTCTCTTTCGAGTCAGTATGTCTTTTGAAAATTGTTTTGTAAAGGGACTCTGTAAAGAGACTCCTTCTGTTAGGACTCTACGTCTTTAGAAACAATAACATACCTTGCTAGTAGAGATGAGCCTGGGCTTGGTGTGAACCCAGTTCTCCTAAATTTGCCCAAGTCCGCTCAGTACTCTGACTGCCGCCCCTTCCTCCTGACCCAGTCAGTGGTGGCAGTAGTTGTGGTGGGGGCATTCCCCGCCCCTTTGTGATGTATAGCTGCGGGGTGTGGAATGTGCCTTCCCACAACTGATTGCACCCCCGGCTCCAAACCCAATTACAGTTTTGAGTGGGCTTAAGTCAACTCAGGTGAACTGTGTCTGCACCAAGCCAAGCCGCATCCCTACTTCCTAGCTTTAATAGCTGCAAGATATGGTCTATAAGGACACCCCAACAAGTCTACTGACGTTTCCGTGTTTACCACAAGACCCATGGATACCAGGCTGGTCCACTGTGGTGTGTTATTGTGTGTTGCCTTAGGGCAGCCCATTCAACTGCACAACAGGCACAAATTTGCATTTGCAACAAGGTCATGCACATCAGCAAGGTGCGTTGGTTGCAATTCAGAAGAATGACTCCGCATCACACCATGCATATAACACTGCGCTTAACCACAACATGATGGTCTGAAAAGGTTGGCACTACAAGTCTCTGACGGCATTGTCAAATGGTCTGATGAGATTTTTTTGCATTCATTCAAGATCTATCAGGGTATATCCAGGTTAAGGCAAGAATAGAAGTCACACATAACAGTCAATCTGTGAGCTAAGTGGGGTCAGATTACAAAACACCATTCAATCTGTCTCCACTCATTATAAAATAGCCAAGGCTAGTGAAGGGCGGGCGGACATGCAGTCACCCTCAGGGTTAGTGTACACAGGCTCTTAAGATCAGTTAAGGTGAATGTGAGATTAGTCTGTACTTTGCGGTTATTTCTCCATACAAGTAGTGTGAAATGCATGATGGACACATCTCATATGACTATACACTAGATGTAAGCCAAAACTTATTTTTTTTAAAACGAGTGATGAAGTTTTAAAGCCCCTGTCAGATTTTCATTGTTCTGTATATGTCCTGGTGACAATTGTCTTTGGTATAGAACATTATAGGGAATCTCTAAAGCTGGCCATACACTAGCAGAGACTGTTTAGCATGGATGGAGGAATCTCCCGCCATGCAGTGACGTGCAGTAGGGGCCATGCTAGGTGAAGCATTCCCCCTGCCCACCCCAGCCCAACCCGCCGACGCCCCCCAACCCGGTCACCGACCTCACTTGCTCGTCACTGGTAAGATATCGAGATTGATGTCCTCAGTGGGGTTTTTTTTTATTGGACAGCTTGGACTAATGGCACTTTGCCACTGGTCCAAACCATCTACAGAGTTCAAGTCTCTAACACAGAGTAGAGGCTGTTGCAGCTCTTGCCTCACTATGTTAGGTTACACAAGCAGTGGGGAAGCCCGCTCCTGTGTAACCTAACTGAGCTGTCAAAAGTCGGATGCAGAGCTGCCTGTAAGTAACAGGCAGCGCTCCGTCCATGACAGGTTACACAGCGGGCAGGCTTTGTGTACTGTATAACCTGTGTTACAAGCCACTGTGAATGGAGAAAAAGCTGTCAGCTTCAGACTTGAAGCTGACAGCTTTTTCTTCCATAATACTAGGTGAGACTCTGCCTTACCTGCCTCCCCTGACTGATTGTCCCTGCCGCCATGGCCATTGTATTCTGACAACTGATGAACGACGATGTCATAATACCCAAACAATGACTCCAGCTTACTGCCTGCAGTTACTGTTCAGCCAAGAATGTTCCATCCGGCTTCTTCGAAGGATGTCGGACAAGAGGCTGCTGCTGCATCAGGAGCCAGCCGGAATTCAAACTATGTACACCCAGCTTAAAATGGATTTTCCTTTTGTTTTCGAGTGATTTCATGTTTTCTCTCTGGCACAGGAAGCGAGGGGATATCTCAGCAGTTGAACATAGAAAACAATGTGAATTGAATATATAAGATCCCTGCCAAGTTTCTTTACTATGTGCCCTTCGGAGCGATCTGCGTTGATCCAGTTCAGAAAAACGCAGGTCTCTGCACATGGTGCATATGGACCCCAAGGGCTCTGTTTTAGTGGATGGGCTTGTGTGCTCTGACAGCTCCAGCGGGTGGGCGGTTTGATGCGCTGCCTCAGCGTATGACCGTTTATTTTATTTGTGTACAAACTGTAAACTCCATTGATGTCCCTGTGTGCTGAGTGGTGACCTGAGACGCGGTCGAGTGCCCTAAAAAAAATGCAGTATGTCTCCGTTTTTTGCAGCACACTGCACTGCAGATAACATCTGTGTTGTAGTGTGAACAGGGCACACAGAAAACAATAGTATTCTATACCCCCTAGCAGTAACTGGCATTGTTCAGTGGCTGAAAATCGGCAGTCACCACATATAGTGTGTATGAATCCTGAATGAAGACTGGTGTCCTGCCACATAGACAGAATTGACTGACTACTGAACTCTCCATTTTTTTTGTCTGCCGCTGAATTAACCCTTTTAAAACCTGCAAATGACGGGTGGAATTAAATCTGTAAGCTTTCCTCCCGTATTTGCAGAAAAAGCCCATTATCTACAGAAATACAACTTGAATAAATTAGCTGTACCTATTAGAACACTTCTTTTTTTCGGGAGACATTTTTTGGCCTATTTACTTGCCAGGAGATAACAGAAAATCTGTGTCTAAGAGAAAACACTCTGTCATCTAACATGCAAAACTGACAGCTCTGCTTTTAGGAACCGTACATTACCATTACGAATTCCTCAGAGGAACAGAATCCAGCATGTGGCTTGAGTTAAATGGGAGAGAGCCATTACCAGACAAACAAGTCGGAACCCAACACTCGGCAGTTACTTCCAAAATGCTTTGGGGTATTTGAGGATTCTTTTTTAAGGCATTTAAATTATAGAGGCCCATAAATGGCAGATTTTATGACAGTGGTCAATTGTAGCAAACGTTGAGCAGTAAAAAAAAGAATGCAAGCACATTTGTACAGTACATTGAAATGAAAAGGTCAAAATGACATGTTTTCTGTGTCGCTATGTAATTATGCTCTAAATCCGCAATATACGACCATAGAAAATTGGATAATGAAATCCTTCGAGTAAATATGCGGCTGCACATTACTTTATTTTGTCAATCAAGACTCCAGAGTAAAAAGGTCTCATAAATACAATCTGCCTCCAACACTACCACAATATTCAATGTACTGTATCACCACAGACGACAGATTGAAATAGAGATACCAGTTCTGGGAAATATGTAGACTGTCACCGGTACTTCTTTTTAAAAATGTTACATGTCTGCCAGTCATGCTGATCCAATGGTTTTTGTACCGGCCAATGATATTGGAGTTCAGACTTCCTTTGCAGCATGCTTGTTCTAGGTCAGGGATTCAGAAAATAATAAGCCTTACAACTAGCTATTTCAGAAAGTAGTAAGCAGTAGGTGGAAGTCTACATGTTTCAGTTTCCTTTAGAGCACAACTGAAGATTTGGTAGACAATGCACAAAATAATTTACTATTAAGGTCAGACCTTACACACAAGTCTTAGGGTAGGGGTGGGCAACTCAGACCCTCTAGCTGTGCTTTAACAAATCCCAACATGTCTCTGCCTTTGGAAGTCATGCCTGTGACTGTCAATCTTCCAATGCCTCGTGGGACTTGTAGTTCCACAAGAGCTGGAGGGCCGAAGTTGCCCACCCCCGTCTTAGAGGCAGATTTATAAATCTTCCATCCACTGTGTAGTTGGGTGAATGTCATTTCGAACAGCACCACTGCCACTATAAGCTGCTGATAAACATAGGAATTATCATGCTCCTCAGCTTCATCGAGTGGAGGTAGCGCTGTGTGAATTGCATTTGCCCAGCTATACGCTGGAAAATAAATTTAAAAAATCACCCCTAATTGGCTACAGACCATTTACTCCTTCACAGCGCTGGCCTTTGAAAGATCCAAGGATTACGTATGAGGATGCACCGAAAGCACTGCTGCTTTCTATGTGAAAACAGAAGTGTCTGAACGGAGGTCCAGCATTTCCTGCTGTCTTGTCGTTGCTGCAGCTGTGCAATCAGCAACAATTTCTTACCTCAGTATATTACAGGTGCAAGCAACTCTGGCCCTCCAGCTGTGGTGAAAATACAAATCCCATTATGCCTCTGTTCCTGGGAGTCATGCCTGTGACGGTCAGTCTTGCAATGCCTTATGGGACAAGTAGTTCCTCAACAGCTGGAGTGCCGAGGTTACTCACCCCTGGTATATTTGATACTGGAACCCAACAAACCACAAACCTGGTGATGTCACATATACTGCATGTTCTCAGCCACTAGCTCTATCCTAGGATTCTAGGATAAAACTTACTGGAGCATAATGGTTACGCCTTAAATGAGATGGAATATACCCTCTCTCTCTCTCTCCATACATACTGTACATACAGTACATGCGCGCACACACACAGTGAAAGTCAGTGAATGCAAATGCTGTAAGCAATCCGGTCTTATTAACAACTGCAGCTACTCTACATTAAAGTGCATGTCCAACCAAAACTTTTTTTCATTGTTGAACACAGCAGAGAAGTGCTAGAAGCGTTGTCAGGTATTACTTCTATACAGGATTTGACAGATTTCATCTCACTTTCTCTTCCACCGACATGAATTCACCATTCAGGAAGTTAGTGAAAATCTGAAAAAAGGGACATGGGACAGTGATAAAAAGCCGAAAGGGGTTCTAATCTTCCCCTTCTCTACTAAAGAAAATCATCATTGTCATTGAACATTTAACCTTACTTCCTGTCTGGTAAAACTTTTGTCAGCAGAACAGTTAGTGAGAGGAAGTCTCTCTATAGCTAAGTTCACACCCTCTTGATTGCTCATATACATAATTACAATGTGACCGCACAGGACCATACACATTGCAGCAGGCCGTGATGCTTTCCTGTGCGGGCAATTTTAACTTGGAATGTGGTGGCACCGCCAAACTCACCTGCTGATGTCAATGGGACCGCACCACAACCACGTGCCCCAATGCAATCAGGGTACACACATTCTCAGTACACAACAGCAGAGTCCCATGGACACATGTATGCCACAGCCTGGTATTAGGGCCCATTTGCCGTGCTGCTGCATATAAGCGTTAAAGGAGAACTATGGGGTCAGTGTTTTTCCCCATAGTTCTAAATAGGGTAACGGGAGGACACAAACTAGCATCCTCCCGTTACCCTAAGCTCAGTATACCGCGAGCTACAGCTCGCGGTATACTGAGACGCCACAGCCGGAGCGGATCCCGACGTAGATGACGGGATCCGCCCAGCTGCGTGAGTGACAGCTGGCTCTGCCTATCTAGAGGCAGAGCCAGCTGTACCCGCCCCCTCCCCCCTCCGTTCCGCCAGTCAGCGCTGGCAGATCGGAGCGGGGAATCCAGCCCTCCCCCTTTCACGGCAGAGAGCCGTGACAGGATTGAGAGGTGAGCGAACCTGGTATGTGTTCGCTCGCCTCCCGATCTACTGAGCCGACCTGTGACAGTCTCATTGTCACAGGTCGGCTAGAACTATATGAGGTGAGTAGAAATCACTCATCTCATAGTTCGCCTTTAAGCTAGTGGAAAAAGGTTACATTTGCTAAAATATTCAAAAGACAATTGCAGTTGTTTATTGCAAAATTCTACCAGCAAATTAACCTTTAGATAAAATAGGATATAGGGCATTTGGTTACACATACAGTACATATGTTGAGAAAGACATAAGCGGAATGTTCTTGTTTACAAACTACATTAAACTGTAACAGCAATTTCTCCGGTCATTAACCTCTACGCAGGAAATAATGCACAGCCAAAGGCTACATCCCTGCACCTCAGTCCATTGATTTGCCATAAAATATTACATCTACAGGAGGAGACAAACGAAGGAGGTGTATGTCAGTGGAAATTACAAATTGCCTTATCTACATAAATCAAACAGAACAATAACATCGTTTGTCTCCTTTAATAAATCCATTTGGCTTTTTACCGACGGCTATTTAGAGTATGTTCCTGTGTTTGTTTATAGCCCACGTCTTGTCTGTTAGTGCAAGTAAAAATACAGTCATGTCGTGCAAACAATGACCGACTATTACTGTATTAACACACATAATATCCCAAATATAAATATTTATCTATGTATATTTAAATTTCCAAGCTAAACACAAGCCCTCTACTGATGTCCTTGGGTTGTTTAAAAGTTTGTAACTCACAAACTTAGTGGCTGAGGAATGTAAAATGTGATATTGAGCAATATACACTTGAAAGGGAAAGATCTACAGGAAAGAGAAACTTCCCCACACCAGGGGAGGCTATAAAACTAACATGCCCTTTAGGCCAGGCTAGGCCAAAATATAGCCACCAGTTATAAACAAGCCCCTGTGTGCCCTGCCAAACCCCAATAGAAGATGCTGGGACATGTGGAGGGCTGCATACTTCACAACTTTTCTTAAAGGAACTTGTCGTCATGTGAGACAAGTAAACTTCAGTTGCTCAGCCCCCTTCTGAGAATGACATTCGCCTGGCTATACTGCTGACCATCTTGCTTCAATACTTTGATTTGCTAAGCCGCAAGAAATATACGAATGCATGCCTTTTGTTTTTTTTAAACTTTTCTACAACTTATCAGATCTGTATACTGCATCCACGTCGGTGACTCTAAAGATTGCCATAGATCTAATGTTTTTTTTACTTAGATTCCCCCATTCATACTAAACAGAGTAGATGGGGGAATCTCCCCTGCCGAGCTACTGTATTCTGACAGGAGGAGGGTGTGCGGCTGTCAAAATGCCCAAACAATGGCAGCAGATTACCTGCAGTCACTGTTCAGACGAGAATTCTCAGCCTGACCCCTTAAAAACCATCTTTTTTCAAACCAAGTGGTGCCAACATAGCCAGTCATTGCTCAAATATCAGCCAAGTCAGCAAGACTCGGCAAAATTCGAGTATGGCCAGCTTAAGTATTAAAGCTACGAGGCCATCATAATAGCCAGGCAATTAGAATTTTGAGAAGGAGCTGCAGTATTTCTGTAAAAACAGGCCCACTGAAAATTTGACCATACACTGTTCAAATTTTTTCATTTAACCGACAAGCTGAACGAAAAAAATAGAACAGTTTCCTCCATCAATACTAACAAGTGTTGATCGAGGAATCTCCCACTGTCTTCAGAATACCCGAACAGATCCGGCAGCTCAAGATTTTCAGAACAGCTCCTTCATCCAGCTGATGATCGAGGGATGCCGGGCCGAAAGGGTGCCGACAGTGGCACCCACTGTGCAAATTCTTCAGGAACTGGACGAAATTCACATAATGTATGGCCAGCTTAAGGGTGACGATAGATGGACAGTTATTGTTCCTGAAAATTTATAGCAGAGAGATATCTAGCAGCTTTGGGTCACGCCCAGATTCTCACCAGGTGACAGTGGTACACCCATGATACTTTAAACCTTTGGTCTCCGGAAAAACAAGTCCAGGGTGACACAGGGACGAGCCCTAATATAGTACTTTTCAAAACCTTTAGCATGCCAGTGGTATTGCCTGGATAGTGCAAAGCCCTCTTTAATCAAGACCCCATCTGCTCTAACACAATGGAAACAAAGTTCTTCAACCCCTAAGAAGTTAAAAACCAGCCTGACGATTGCAAGTGATGCTCAATATATAACCAGAAACTATTTGTCTACACCCACTGGTAGAAGTGAAAGCAGACATTCAGGATACAGACATCTCACATTGTGGAGTGTAAACCACTGAAAATCTCCTACAGCCACCGTTGCCTGCCTGCAATGGAGTGAAGGCAGCAGTATAAATGTGAAAAGGGAGGGCTAGGGATTCCTTGAATCCATTCAAGTTGTGTGCTATGTTTAGATAGAGCTTGAGCAGAAGCCAAGCAAAGTTCTTTGTGCAAACAAAATGCAATGGAGATCCCTATCTCTTAGGGCAAATAGTGCACAAAACTGAGAAGGACCTTGGGGGTTGCCACTGCTAGCTTGTTTTTGAAGGATCATGCATCAAGGCAATGATACTTATTCTTGTTTCACCATAAAAGAATGTGACTATCGAGTGTCATTGTACCCAATATACACAGTAAAGTGAGTAAAGCGTTGATTAACTGGCTGACATCCTCCAATCTGAACATCGAAGGAGCCAAACAGTGACTGCAGTCAAAAATCTGTAGTCACTGTATGGGTATTATGACAGCAGCACAAGCGCTACTGTCAGAATACAATAGCTGGGTGTATTCATCTTTTGCAAATTCTCAATGGTTTCCAGCCTAGTGAGATTATTTACAAAGTTATGCTGGTCTTATACTTGGCAATTTTTTGTTCATCAGCTTTCAAAACACAGCATATTGCAACCCACACTTTTAAGTGTCCAAAAGATCTAAAGTGGCCTGAAAAATCGATCAGAAATGCTTACCAACTGGCACTGTGGAACAATGGGTTTCTTTTGATTTCCACTGTGATTTTCATGTGGTTACTTAAAGTGACATTAAAGGCAACCTTTTTTTCCCCTAACCCCAACGTTAATGAAAGCACTTACCTTAAATGATGTCTCTTAATCCGATCTTCTTCTTTCCTGATGTTTTCAGCCTTCTCTCCAGCGCTGCGGCGAGTCTCTGATCCATCGCCGACTCCTCTGGGCCTACTGGCACTTCCTGTCCCACGGTGTCTGCATGCGTCCATAGACTTACCTTGAGTCTCTCCTCGCATCCTGGCCAAAAATGTGAACTGCGCATGCGCCCGCCCCAAGATCCTTTGCGGCCACCCGAGAATTTTCACATTTTCGGACGGGAGCATGCGGGGAAGACACAGGTAAGTTGAAACCACTGTTTTGTTTTTTTTGCTTGCTAGCAGTAGATACATGCAAAAAAAGCTGAGGGTTTAGAAACCCTCTAAAACTGAAAAACAAATTAAACCATGGTTGGAAGATTGTTCTGTTGGAACGCAAATAGAAAACAACAACACTGCCTGGTGTGTGACCAGCATTAGCAATTAAAATACATGTGCCGCTTACCTGGAAGCTTAAGAAATATTACCTGTTAGTAGACCCCAAGGACCAGGGTTAACAAAACACTGCTCTAATGGAATTCTTGGTAGAAATCGATGCCAATAACTGTCACTAATTACAATTCCAGATAGGAACAAGATGTTAAAACCAGAAAAGTACAAAATAATGTTGTAAAATTCACCTTCATTTGTGTAAGCTTTTATTGTACTTCGCAGCAAATAAAGGTGAAGTTTAACCAAAAGGCCTTCACATTGTTTTAAAGAGTACAACCACAGCATCCTAAAAAATTAAATTTGAGGTAAACACGTGAAATCCCTTACAATCACTGCGACGTAAATATTACAAAACTGTGCAGAAAAAACAGATATGACCAAAGGACAAGCAATATTGAAACAAAGTATTCAAAGTAATTAAAGTATAAACCCAGCTATATTTTTTGGATCAAGGGTTTGGGGTAGAGTCAAACTTTTTGTCACATTCTGCGTTTGTCTGTAACCCCACTGGGGTGATTTTGTCTTGCTTTCTGTCCCTATGACATCTCTACAGCAAATGCAGGAAACAGTCGTCACCATAAGGAAGACACAGGCAGCAATAAAAAACATTTTCAGAAGTTGTAAGCCTCTTCTTGACTACTGACATTTGTTTGCATCAGCATCTCAAGTGGAGAGATTTCCTGTCCTGATAATTGCCCCAATAGGGACGCAGACAGTGGAAAATAACTTTTGGCTGGAGTTGAGCTTTGACTGTTTACTCTAGAAAACATAAATCCCCCTTATTTTTAGGCTGGAGCCTAAAATTAACTGAGTCTATTGTGTGCTAACAAACGCCACCAGCTACTGACCAACGTCGTAAAAGTATGGTGCTTGTGCCATGACAAAATGACCGACCTTTGTGAGTTTGCCCACTTTCACTTTACCAATACCAGTATGGATTGAGGTAGTAACATCCTGACTTGTTGTTACACAGGGCAGACTGTGGGCAAATGTGGAGTCCACTCTATTTTATCATTCAGTGGTAGACTTTAATCACTTGCCATTCTAAGCCACAGCCTATGTGTCCTACCTCGGAATCCAAACATGGCTGAAGTTGGCTGGACTACCAAAGGTTGCTCAAGCATAAAAAAGCTTATATTTAAAGTCTGCCGACCCACTTTTACTTTCTCTTAGATTTCTAGCATAGATGGAATAAAAAAAAAAGATAAAATAACTAAATCAAGGGCTTTCCAGAAAGTACAGTCATGACTCTTTCAGTTAGAGGAAGAATTATGAGTCACTGCATTGACACTGAACTGTTAAATTGGTCCCATGCCAAGAGAATTAGTCTACCTCATAACTCACACACCCATTTCTGTCCACTTGACAGCTGGGTTTATCTAGAACAAAAAGAAATCTCACACTGTATCAACTGGCAATGCTCTATGTCCCTATGCTAAAACTTCAGGCGTCAGCTGCTCCTTAGTCCCCCTTACCTATGATTTCCCAAATAAGAACCTTCTCAGCCTAGACTAGCAAGAAGTTCATGGCGCACTGCAGAGAATTCAGAGATTAAAGAGGTGTTATAAGAATGCTGAAATGCAACACACCAAATCTCCAAACATGACTTGTCTGAT
Organism: Nanorana parkeri; assembly: GCF_000935625.1. Classification (NCBI taxonomy): domain Eukaryota; kingdom Metazoa; phylum Chordata; class Amphibia; order Anura; family Dicroglossidae; genus Nanorana; species Nanorana parkeri. The sequence continues at coordinate 108,396 of NW_017308045.1, forward strand.
TTATGTGCAGCTGCTCACCGAGAGAGCAAGTATTTCACATATATATCAGTCATTGTTCAAGAACTCTAAACCAAACATGCCTCTGCAAATTATTTCATAAAGTACTCATTGGCAGACACACAGATATGAAGCAACACAAAATTTGATGGAACTGATCGCATGATCAGATACTGGCTTCTTGCACAGATGGCCTAAATTATTTGGTCTGGAAATGTAACTATAATCTAATTTAGCATCCCACTGTTATTTAATGCCAGTAATGATAATATAAGCATGATGTTCCATATACAGTATATAGAAACGTATATTGGGCATGATGATGGCCAAGGAATATTCTGTACTGTAACAGACGAATCACAGATCTACACATTTAGATTATTTTTATGACTTTTTGTATTAACCTTTATTATTTATTGAATAGATTAATAATAATAAAAGAACATATTTTACAGTGCTTCCATTAATATTTCAGTTGTTTTCAGAGATATAAAAAAGATACCCTACAGCCAATAAAGCTTTCATAAGAAATATTTTTTCACAAACACACACAGTTATATCTGCAGATTCCTGAGCCAACTGATCTTGAGAAGGAGGGGGGGGGGGTTAATATCCAAAATTAACTGAGCCTATTGTGTGCTATCAAATGCTTAGATCTAGATGTAAAATCTATGAAACCAGATCTACCGGTATGGGAAAGATACCTTAGTGTTATGTAAACATTACATTTTACACATTTTTATTGTATTTTTATTGTATATTGGGTAACATTATCCTCATGAGACATTAACCCGACTATACATCTTTACTTGGTAGTATAAATTAGCAGTTTGCTATTTATTCCAACCAAGATCCTTCCTATATATAAACATAAGTAACAACTGAGAACCAATATACACTAAACGCCTAAAATGTAACAAGTGGATGTATTATGTGTTACCAGTTGTATGTGCTTCTGAGATCCAACCGAAATCCATGTGCTGTTAGTAAGCACTTGAATATTAAAAAGGGACTCCCTGCTGGGAGACTGAATAGGCCACTTACTATAGACATTCCAACGACAAATGGTTGTATGAATGAAAGGAGAAACCTTGGAATAGACATTGACCTCTGTGAAAGAAAACCCACACAATGAAAGGAGCTGTCGATAAGACATGGGACTTGCATAGCTGGACTTCATTCCTTGCACACTGTACAAATGACATAAATACTTAGACACACCAATCTAAACAAATCTCTCAGCTCTCCTGATCTCTGCTCATGCAATTTACTACAATTTTCTAAGCATGTTCGTAGAACTAACGCACAGATCAGACAAATATTTACTAAGTGAAACAATTAGGAGGCTTTCTAATGCTGCAGCACATGCACAATTGCCTTATGGGATCAGGAAGGAATTTTTTCCCCCCTGTTGGAGCAAATTGAACCATGATTTATAGGGTTTTCTTGACTTTCTCTGGATCAACAGTGGGTAACTGTGGGCAAAGCGTTCTGCTTGGTCTTTCGTCTTTTCTTTTTTCCATCTCTATAAGTTGAATGTGATGGACTTGTGGCTTTTTTTCAACCTAACTATGTAACTATTTAAAGTGTGTGTAAACCCAAGAACCAAAATTTAATATATTGCAGCTTACCAGTCCTTAGATGTGGGGGCTGCATTCATTTCCTTTTTTTCAGGCTTTTTCCCCTTAATTTTACCTAGTAACACTTAGAACAACACACTGGTGTTCCTGGGTGGCTACACTCATTCACTGCACTGTATCTACGAAGGTATCCATGGACAGGAGTAGAAACATATCTTCCTTTTTCATTTCCAGTACATGGGGAAGGGGGGTGGGGGGAGAGGAATCAGTAGTTTACAGAAGATAACTTGAAAGGAAGATAACATTGTTTGTAGTACCTCCTCAAACTAACCACTCAGCCATCAGGTTATGAAACAACTCATCCCCACAAAGAACCTCCTCATGTGTCACTTGTCCCTCCCTTTAGATTGTAAGCCCTCATGGGCAGGGCCCTCCTTACCATCTTGTCTTGAAGTGTATTATGATTGTAATGTCTTCCTTATATTGTAAAGCGCTGCACAAACTGTTGGCACTATATAAATCCTGTATAATAATAATACAAAATAATAATTTCAGTGCAGCTCACAGGAAGTGACACTGCAATTCTGGAAAGATCGACAGATGTTTTCTGCAGTTGCTAAAACTGTTCCTAGCCTGAAAAAAACAAAAACGAAAACTAATGCAACTGTTGGATTAAGAAACTGCAGTATATACATTTTTTTCCCCTTGGGTTTAGATATCCTTTAGGTGTCACCAGATATGGGACAATCTCATCATAATCATTATGTCTGTGAAAAGTAGCAATAACCTCTGGCCAGTTGTTCTCGGAGCAATCAGCTGAGTGAAGCTGGACAAATTCTAGTAGCCAGGTAGCCAATGTGCCTTAAAAAGTACAGTTGGTGCCTAACTTTTGAGGTCTTCTCAGGTTGCGGTCAATGGAGCTGGCTCCTAAAAACATCCTGCCGGCTCCTGGATTGGACTGACTGACTCCTGATTTCCAAAGACAAAAGAACAATAGGGACCATCTGGGAAAATCTATTCCAGGCGATATATGCTTCTAAGAGATTATTCAGCTTCTGTATAGATTGAGTTTTGCCCACAGACATACCATTATTTGCAAATCTGACCTTTGATGGCTGTATTGGGCAACAATCATCTTAGGTCTAAAAATGTAAAGGCTGATTCACAGTTTTATCCTGTAACTTAAGATTAAAAAGCCCCACTGTTTTCATAGTACATTTCTGGAGCAGCAACAAGCTGTCCTGGTTGCCCTGTTTGTGCACCCAAACTGTTGCCTTGCACCAATAGGAAAATGCTAGGACTCTGATGTGAATGGGAAACTGAAGGTTCTGATATGATGGGGGGAATCTTATGTCAAGGGAGCTCCTGAAATGAAGGTGGCTCCTTATGTGACTCTAAATGGGGTGCCCCCTTAAAATCCATAGCAGACCCCTGTCTAGAATCAAGGGTCTGTGTAGATTTTGAGGAAACCACACATAACTATTTAAATGTTTACATTTATGTGTTTTACACTTTAGACTGCGGTGCCTTGAGATTTTGCATACTTTTAAAAGGATGTTGTAACTGAAAAAAGGTTCAGCTAAAACCAAGCCAAAAGGGAGGAGTTAAACAGGAAATGCTTTTCGATGGGAGATAAAACATTCTACTGGGCAGTTTTCCTTTCCAACCTGTTCCTGGTAATTTCTTATAAAACAGATTATCTGCAACCTCCAAGGATGGATTTAGATGTCATTTTTTTTTCATTGACCCTGAATAACACCACTCATGTCAAGCTAAGTGATTTCCAAAGAAGCAATTGAAAGCAGCCACGTTTAATTGGTTGCTTTTCATTAAGTCAGAACGCCTATTTCAGCTTACATTTCCCTGTCAGGGGAAAAAAGCAACGTCATGCAATTGTTTTGACATGAGTGATAAATCGTAACGGATTCCATGACTTAAGTGGGTTAGCACTGAAATGTCTTTGCTTTGCCATAGTCAGGAAGAATGAAATACACGTTAATACTTACTCACTGCAGACAAATAGTGTCTTAAATATATGAACTGATTTTGACTTCCTTGTTTCATGTACTGGAAAAAAAATGGAGACTGACATTCTTGAACCATCTTTTTGAAAGTGCTTCCTGCCTACTTGTTATTCTGGTCCAATTAATCGATACTTTGAGTCTCCGACGTGAAACAAGTTTGCAGATCTAGAGTTCTAACTTTACTTGCTGCATGCTTCCTTTGGGTTTGTCATGCAAGTATGGCTTTAGTAACATACAAACGGTAGAAGACTCAACACCAGCAGTGGGGTGGACCTAAGCGGCAGCGTTGATGTTGGGGGAGACCAGAAGAAGAGGAGTGGTAGCTATACAAAAAAAACAAGGCCTGGCATGCAGATATTTCATCAGATAACAGAAGAGAAAATACTAGTCTACGATACACTACTGAGGTAAGGAACTGAGGTGTAGCTATATTAAACCAGCGAGTTCAGCTCTTTAAGGGCTTGTCTATGAAAAAATTGCTAACAAAAAGGAAACCTGAGCATAAAAAAATCCCATTCATCCCTATAGAGAGGATGTCTATTATGCACCCCAATGATAGACAGCTTTTTTAAAGGAATGAATGGGGCTTTTTGCACATGTGCAGAATAAGTGAGGTCTTGAAACAGTAGCCATGCGGCTTCCTATATAGCTTGTATCTCGTGGTTTGACCAAGAATGTGAAAAGTATGAGATGAGAACAGCTGGCAACGAAATGCAGCTCTTGAGCTCCAGCCAGGATGAACAAAAAACAGAGATCCGTTTTGCCGGACCCGTTTGTGCTGGATCAGGGGTAACTGGTTGTAAACGGACGCCTGTCCGTTTAGATACGGCTGCCCATACACTAATATTGGTCTGGTAATGTCAGTTTTTTCCTCCATCACAAGATGAAGAAAAAAAAAACTTAATGGACACTAATGTGACAACGGTGACATCCGATCCAATCAGGAAGGGATCTGTGCATGGATACCATCCTGATCAGACCGTATGAAAGGATCCAGTGAGTAGGTAAAATGTGTCCATCCCTGTTTAGTGCAGAGAACTGTGTTATAGAAATCTATTCGTGTAGGGCCGGTTTTTCTAAGCACACAAGAGGTAAGGAACTATCTTTGTAAACGATGTGAAAAGTGGGAGTCATTGATAGTAAATATGACACAGTGGACGGTTTTTCATGTGTAATAACATGCCAAGTAAATTGATGTGGCTACAGGATAGAAACGTCACAGGATTTCAAAATCTCATTTGAGCTACAAAACATGCCTGCTGGGCACTGCTGCATCCTCCTGGCGTAAAGGCTAGGAATTCATGAGTGTTCGACTGTTCCCTTGACTTACTGACTTCCTGGCACCAGACAGAGGCAGGTGAGAAACAAATAAATATTCTTCTAGCACTGTCACTGTCCACACACACAGGTTGGAAGCTAAGCACGGAGAGCTCTGCAAACATACCTAGCCAGCAGAATAGGAAAAGGTTTCACAATGAAGTGAGACATTCCTGCTAGAGAACATCAAGAGCCAGGTGCTGCAATAAACAACCAAGATATATGATTGTACTGTAGCAATTTCCTCCATGTTAAACCAGTTCAGTAGGCATTACACAAATACATCGTAAAAAGAAAAATTTACAAAACGTAAAAAAAAAAAAAAAAAAGCCACACAACCTGCTAGGTTCACAAATATTCAAATAGTTGCCACAAGGGAGAAGCAGGAAACCCGAATTCTCTTGATTTATATAAAAAACGCCTCGAAACACAAAAGGGGGAAAGTGAAAATTAGGAGAGATTACAGCATATCATAGGATAGGAAATAATATAATAAAGACAGGACATAGTTTTAGGTGTCTTTGTTAGGCTGCCTAGAAGTACAGTCTCATTTCCTCTAGCAATGGTACTGTTCTAAACACTGCTAGCAACAAATGTGTAGGGAGGTCTTTCTCAAACAGGATTCTGTGGAATCCTTGAGTTCCTCCAGAGGTTGCTAGTCATTGCTGGATTATTATTCATTATTAGGAATGAGCAAAGTCTACTGCTTTAAAATTATAAGCCGTGACACCAATAATCTTTTTAAACTATCTGTAAGGGGGAATTATTCCCATTGACCTTCCAATCTAAGGGGAACATTTTTCCAAGTGACCACCAACAGATAGCAAGCAATTGAGGTGCAAGTTTAAAAATGACTTGCTAAACTATTGCAGACTTGCCAAGCTTCACAATTTTGTTGCACAATTACAGCAAGTCTGCATTGCAAGTCTCCAGATCAACGTGCTTTGCAAACGTGCTGTACAATTGCAGAGCTCTTGCTAAGACCTGCAGGACACTTGCTGTAGACTTGCCAAGCAAATTTGATACAAATTCAAAAAGTGTCAACTAAAACTTGTGCTGCAAGTGTTCTGCAAGTCTACAACTTGCCAAGCATGTGTGCAGCAAGTTAAAAATAATTACAATTTAACCCTGGCACAAGTTTGTGGCAAGTTATCCTTCCTATCTGGTTTGCCATTAACTTTAGATATAGTAATTACTGACAGGGGTTCCCTAAAACCTGAAAGATATTTCAACTGCTTTTCTATGTTAAAAAGGTTGAGAAAACTCTTTTTTAGTTTATACCTTTCCCGTATTATGAGAGTTTTTATCTCCCCTTTCTTTATAATTCTTCCCCGATTTTCTTGTTTATGTACATTTGTGCCTTTGATTGGCTTTTAATATATGTCCATAGCAAGTTTATTTGATTCTCTCTATACTGCATTATTGTTCTTGACATTGGATATATTTTATGTTTAAAAACCTTTAATAAAAAGATCTGGAATTCTAAAAAGGTTGAGCAAGGTCTAGTGAAGGGTATGAACTGATACCAAGTGCTGGGTCTGGAAATCAGATCTCCCTGTGTTTTATAAAAGAAAAATATAAGTTAGCATGTAAGGGGAAATGTGCCACAAGTGGGAAGGCGTTAGATTGGTGGCATCCAGATTAAAGGACCCATCAACAGGACCCATCTTTCTTTGTCATGCAACCCGAATCATGAATTAATGCAACACACACATAGTTAAAATCTTAGTTCCATAATTGGATTAAGAATACTGAAGGATTGGTCAAGTCATATGGATATTTTCCAGCAACATTAACGACACCAAGGGGGCCCCTAACCTGCCTGATACTTGCCTGGGTGTAGCATTGGGCCCTTTATGGTCAGCCTAAGTAATACCGTGGACAAATGATGCAGCATTAGATATATAATATACTTACCTTTCCTCTGGCTTTCATGATGTAGGGTGTTAAGTCATTCTTCTGCTGACCAGATCCCAGGAAATATAGAGTACTGTACTTCAAATCTTGTGAAAGGGGCTTATAACACTGTGCTAGGAGTATCTTCACAGTAAGATTTGGAGTATTCTATGTTCCCCAGATCTTGCCTGAAGGAGGCTGACATTCACTCGCCTAGGGGCCATGGGTGAAAGCTAGTATATTATCTAACTTTTCCCCCCTACAGCTTTGTTTTGTGTTTATGCTGCTTTTTAGCAAGTGGGAGCAGGGTCTTATTAAACAAAAGTGTACCTTTAATGTTGGCTGCAAGGTCAGCTTTAAGAGTCCAATGATAAAGAACATGCAACTAGCATACACATTCAGGTGCAGTACATCTTTTATATCTAACTCCTTAAAATGTAAGGGCCAACATGGATATTAGACGTGGTCTAACATTCAGACATACTTTAATTTTGTGTCAGCTGTCACATATACATGCATGTTCATTTTGCCCAAGCATACAAGTTTGTTTAGCAGAGGGGGGATAGGCCAGCTTCTCCTGGGGAAAATAACGATTCTTTCTCTTGGGATCTTTTGGTCTTTCCAAAGACAAAAGATTATCACCCAATCCAACCGATTTCTGCAACTGTCATTTTATGTCTACAAGTACCTTAAAGTGGGATTCCTCCAGGCTAGTTAGATTTTTAAATGCTGTCTGTGACCCTGCTGGTTCTAACCCTTTAAGCAAAGGTATTAACCCTCCACTTAACAGCCTGCCTCCCTTTCACTATATGCCATTTTGCAGAGTCCAATGAGGCCTGTAACTTCCATTGCCTAAAATAAGATACTTTTAAGAAAATAAAAATGATGGCAAAAAGTAGTTTCTTATATTTTCTGGAATAATAAACAAGGAATCTGATTGGTCACTATGGACAAGCTTTTCCCTTTTGTTAGGCACTTTCTCTTGTTTAACACAGCAGTTTCCACATTTGGTAGGTTTTCTCCAAAAATGTATGCATACAATAATTTCAGCTTTTCCTGGTCCTTTCATGAAGGCCAAGTAAGCAGAGAAAGTAGAACATCTTCATGCATTTTAACTGTCCAAAATGCAAATCAATTATTGGAAGATACACAGCAGTGTAAACAATGTCCTAATACGATCGAATGTAATGGCACAAGAATATCATTTCAGAGCAACCACAGGCTACGATATCGTACAACTCAGCTGTTCTCTTTAAACTGGAGGGACATATCCAACGCACAGGTCTCTCCACAATGACAGACTAAAGCGACCTCTAGCTCTGCTGAGTCACAGGTTTTTATCAGCAAGGCCTCTTATCTCAGGTAAATACAAATGGGAATGGAAGCACACTCTGTAACACAAAACTGAAAGCAGGACATGTTGTGGAAAACATTCAGTGGTAATGGGTAGAATTTTCCCAAACCAGAGAGCGTTAATCTGCTGTGCAAATCCTGCAGTTCACAGGTGACCACAAGATGTGTTTTTTTCTAAAAATTAAACCATCTGCTAAATTCATATATAGGTTTAAGGAGCTGGCTCATAGATATGTATTTATTTAAAGAACGCCTAAGCCAGGACAGGAATAGCACATTGTACGGTCTGTAGATATACCATTTACAAAGACATGGACTTAGGCCAAAACCGGAATCCATGAGCCATTCACTTTACATACAGATTACTAATTTCTTACTTTATTATACCATATTTTTGTTCCAAGTGTGTAAAGGGGTGCACTTTATTTGACTTGTGAAGCTCATGGACATGAACCTCTGGGCTGGCATCACACCTTTGCATGCGAGTTGCACCAGCGTGTTGTGTATGCATTATTGGGTGTGCCTGCATTCATTTTACTAGGCCCCCAATGCATATCCATGCAGAAATCACAGTACCTGACCCCTTAAAAAAGGGCCTTGCAGTTTGCGGAAAACCCATAGGAAATTAGCACAATACACATTGACCCATCAAATGAGCAACAACGTACTGTATTAGATGGCTTCTGCTCCTCCCCTTTCCATTAAAGAAACCAGAAAGCAGGCCACTCTGTAAACAGTGGTCCCAAGGCAGCTTTCCTGCTTTCCTTTTTCTTCATATCTCTTTCCTTTGAGACACCGAGGGGAGACACCACTGTTAAAACGGTGTGGAGGGAGCTGATTGAAGGGGAAGGATAGAGCTGCGGCCGGCTCACCCATCTGTGCAACAATGAGGAGGCGGCCGTTTATTACTACATAAGAGATCGTTTTGGATGTAGCTGGTGGTCATTATGGATATAATGGAATAGGATTTTTCTTTACAAGTGATGTCTCTAAACAAAGGAAAGTAAACCCATTTCTCTCCTTTCTTCTAAAAAAACATTTGCCGGGTTCATGGGCGGACACTTTGTATTCATTGGTGGCGATATTGTATTATGTCACTTTAGGAGAGAAATTCATTTTTGCACTTGATATATGGTTTGTTTAACACGTGTATAGACAAGTACACCGATCAGGAATATTCAAACACTAATGACAAAGTTTTATGAGTGAATAAGGAGAATAAGGATTCGTATACTGACATTTAATCATGTATAATTATTAGAGGGTCTGATACGGATATATAGATTTGTGAGACACAAGGTTCATAGATTGTTGTACAGGCAATTGTACAGGCAATCCACCACACAATGTAATGTAGCAACAGATTTGATAATGGTTCATTGTAATGAGGTGATTTTTACCCACATTTTGTAGAGAATATTTGTTTGCACGTAGACCAAGCGCAACATAACAGCACTACTACACACGGGTTAACACCACATATTGTTGCAGCTGGTCCATCGGTTGTAATAGCGTTGAACACGTTCACCCTCCCAGCGCAGCTATTGTCGTCCAACGTACTGTATGTGATAACAAATCCCATAGGTGTAAATGGGTAATTAAACTACCGTACATTGAAGGAGCCATGATAGTGTCACCTATAAACCAAGGACTTTTTTTTTTTTATCAACAGGAAGATGTTGACTGCCTTTATAATGGTGCTTCAACAAAAGTCAAATTGAATTTTGTCTAAAGGGAAAAGGGGGTCCTAAAGCAGCCATACATTGGTAAAATTTGACCCAAGTGAACAAGAAATTTGAGCAGTGTATGGCCAATTTAAGTTGCCTCGCTGTCATGTTGATGCTTTGAGTTTAATGTTTCCTAAATCACCTGCAAGAAACTACAGAGATAAAAAAAAACTCGGACACTTATCTGCCATCCATTAGCACGGGTCCGTTACCCAAGTATTGATGGCAAACAAGTATTTTTTAGAAACAGCCCAGCAATAGCAGACCGACTTCTCTTATGACCAGGTCCCTTTAAGCTAGTTAGCCAATGCTACTTAAATATTACAGCTGGCACCCAACTTTGAGGCTCTCTCTAGTTTTTGCCTTGCTGTAATAAAGACCAATTAGTGCTGCTTACTCTCCTTGTGCAGGGTGACTGGTCTCGTCTCCGCCTCTTCCTGTAGTTTCTGCAGGCAACCTGTAGTAGGTGGGGCCTGCTGGGTCTCTCCCACAGCTTTGTTCATTGTACAGGCTATGTGCAGCAGAGTGATGATGTCATTACTACTTTTACAAGGTAATTATTGGGTTTGTTAAGGCATTCACTGCACACAAAGCAAATTTGTATCCCTTGTGGTTATTAAAGTTTTATCGCATGGAGATCAGCAATTATCCTGAGTAAAAGGAAAAGTATTTGTGTTGTCTAAAGAGACCAACTTGTTTCTTTTTAATTTTAATATATACATTTTTTTGTATAATAATATAAATCCTGTATAATAATAATAATAATAATAATAATATTTAAGCTGCCATAGAAAAACGACTGCTGAAATTCAATTGGTTGCAATAAATACCATAGGAATACTTTGGGATAATGTGTATAGGCTTTTGACAACAGTTAAGGTCAGTTTGTGATTTGCTTTTTATTTGTCCATACATACTACAGCATCTCAAGCACTTATATTTCCTTGCCCTTGGAAGTGTTTCTTTTCAATGTTCAGTCATAGCCTAATACTCTAGGCTGGTTGCTATTTCTGAATATTCCATATGCTTGCATTCATAATTGTACACGAATGGTGCACATGGGTGGATTGTGCCTTTTGGTGCCTCCAGAATGTCAGTGCAGCTATTTCCCTGTGACAAGTGTGCTACCGCTAGTTTGGTGTAGCTGCAACATTATGTGCCTGATGGTTATTACAGCAACAAATGGTGCACATAGCATTTCACCCCTATTAACCTTTGGAAAGAATGGAAGGTCTGCTGAAATCAAGTTGTAACATAAAGAATGGCTTTTAAGCCTGACGGTATGTCGTTCTTGTGCGACGGTAAAATATTAGCAACCGATGGGCTGATCCATTAATAAAGGTTTCAGCAATTTGTCAGAAGTGACATGTGGCAATAGAGTCGCTGCAGAGAGCCAGGGGAATTAAGGGCAACTCGAAAAGCTATTAGTCCCTTTTTATTGCATTGTTTGTTTTCTTCTATACCTCGGGGAAGATTTATTGTAGTATGAACTATGGACATGGCCCAATGTCGCTGAGTTTTGATCATGGCAGTCTTTCTGTTCCAAATTTACGGTATCCTATTGTCATTTTACAGTTGTCCGTATTCCCTTCTTACACTATTAGGAATTTATCTGATATCATTAGCCTTCACATCCAACAAAACATCAAATCTCTATTTGCCCTCTGTAAAGAGAATGAGTTGGTCAGAGCAACCTTTCCTATTCTGCCTTTCATTTTCTTTGGATAGAGAAATGACAGTTGCTATCTGGTTTAACATGGATATCCTCTCTTCGTACACTTGATTCTCGATACACACATGTAGATATCTAAATGAAGTGAATGGTCTTAATGAAGACTGATATGTAGTTTTTAGCTTGTTATAATTACAGACTGGATCACCTGGGGGGTTTAACAAGCTTCCTTATCTTCTAGTGCTACTTCTTTAAACCTAAGACAAAAATCAAAGTACCTTAACTATTAACAAAAATGTATCTTATTTGAGCATCACTCATCTGTAGATCCTCAAATCATCTCTGAATTGGCTGCTGACACTGTCCTTCCTTCTGGAGGGTGGCTACATGGTCCATGTGTGTGTTGTAAAGTAGTCACCGCTCCAAGCTCACTCCCTTGATGGACTACAATCTCATGTTTAGTTTACTCATTTCTATTGAGATTGTAGTCCATCAAAGGAGCAAGCTTGGAGCAAGGGTTACTTTGGTTCCCATTGGTCTCTTAGTGCGTTGAAGAGTAGCCACCACTCCAACCCAGATAGCAAGGATAACTTGCCACAAACGTGTGCCAGGGTTAAATTGTAATTCTTGTTAACTTGCTGCACACATTCCTGGCAAGTTGTAGACTCGCAGAACACTTGCAGCACAAGTTTTAGTTGACACTTTTTGAATTTGTAGCAAATTTGCTTGGCAAGTCTACAGCAAGAGTCCTGCAGGTCTTAGCAAGAGCTCTGCAAGTGTACAGGACTTTTGCAAATCACGTTGATCTGGAGACTTGCAATGCAGACTTGTTGTAATAGTGTAACAAAATTGTGAAGCTTGGCAAGTCTAGCAATAGTTTAGCAAGTCATTTTCAAACTTGCAGCTCAATTTCTTGCTATCTGGGAAGCTCACTCCTGTGATGGACTACAATCTCAATACAAATTAGTAAACTAAACATGAGATCCTCATATCATCTCTGAATTGGTGCTGACACTGTCCTTCTGGAGGGTGTCCATGTTTGTTCCCCATGGTCCCTGTGTGTGTTGCAAAGTAGCCACCATTCCAAGTCACTCCCGTGATGGACTACAATCTCAATACAAATTAGTAAACTAAACGCGAGATTGTAGTCCATTACGAGAGGGAACCTGGAGCAGTGACTACTTGACAACGCACACAGGGACCATGGGGAACAAAAGTAGTCACCCACCAGAAGGAAGGACAGTGTCAGCACCAATTCAGAGATGATTTGAGGATCTACAGCCAATACGCACAAATAAGATACATTTTTGTTAGCAGTTAGGGTACTTGAATGAATTTTTAAGATTTAAGAGGAGAACTATGGGGTCTGGGCTTTTCCCCATAGTTCTCCTAAGGGTAACGGCAGGACACAAACTAGCGTCCTCCCGCCACCCAAAGCTCAGTATACCGCGAGCTACAGCTCGCGGTACACTGAGACGCCGCAGCCGGGACGGATCCAGACAATTCTGTCTGGATCCACCCAGCTGCGTGAGTAACAGCTGGCTCTGCCTATCTAGAAGCAGAGCCAGCTGTACCCGCCCCCTCCCCCGTCCGTTCCGCCAGTCAGCGCTGGAGGATCGGATAGGGGAGGGGGGAAACACTGCAGGGAGCCGTGAGTGACAGTCACGGCTCTCTGCAGGGATAGATCGAGAAGTGAACGAGCAACGGTATGTGTTCGCTCACTTCCCGATCTATTGAGCCGACCTGTGACAGTTTTATTGTCACAGGTCGGCTAGAACTATGAGGCTGAGTGATTTTCACTCACCTCATAGTTCTCCTTTAACTCCTGAGTTTAGTGTTTTTTTAAGGGTCACCATACACCACAGCTAGACAAATCCCAGGAGCCAGGTAGCCAGTGATGCTTACAAATTACAGCTGGTGCCTAACTCATGAGGTTCTCTCTAATTTTTCCAGAGCTGGGGTTTCTTTGTGCTTTTTTTTTAGTTTAAAATGGGCTTTTAAGTGCGTTCCAGTGCATTCCAGACCAGTCAAAATAAGACATGGAGTATTTTTCTGGTCTGGAACGGATTGCTTCGGTGGATACATTAGGATGTATTTTGGGTCCGGAAACAATCTGGTCTGGAGATGATCTGGATGTGGTGTGAATGGGCCCTTACACATTTCAATCTGATAATATTATCTTTGTACAATTAACTTTAGACTTACCAAAACTATGTATTATCAGGACCTCCTAATGTATCCAATCAAGCAGGTCCTTGCACTACAAAGCTGTTGGTAGATCTACAGTCAAATTGTAAACTGTGTTGTGAGCTTTATGATCATTGCAAATAACAAAAGACTAAAGGCCAGTTTGTGAAATGACTCTATGGTATCCCCAATCATGAGAAAAACGAAAACTACAAAGTTGTGAACTAAAATAGCAAGCAACAGATGTACAGAAGCCAAAACCACCTGTTTGTACTCTGAAGACAAGGTCATGGTTCACTGCACAGTTGGACAGTTAGATAAAAGGGACCTTTAACCAATTCTGCACTGGGAAAACCAGGATATCCAGCACAGTGTCAGAAGCAGTGCCAGCAGCTAAGGTCACAATCACGTACCATTTCCTCCCGTGCAAACTATTACACAACACTGCTCAGCTCCTAGTGGAAACCCAATACAATAAACATGGGATTTTACAGAGAATAGCCTGCAACACTGTATGAATTGTCTGGAGCCACACATTTACACATGACAGCCTCAGCAATCCTGGAATAGCAGATCCCAACAGACAGACTGATGGAATCAGGGGATGAAATGGCAGATCACATAAGGTGAAAGAAGACACCCCCAGGCAGGTAAAGCAATAGGATCATTACAAAGAGAAATGTGCAGGGCCACCGGAGGTGATTTAATCGGGTTATCAGTCACACGTGTGACAGCTACAGGCAGCCACAGGAATGGATGATGGCAATCCATGGATTGTTCCCAGAGAAAAAGTATAGACCAGCCTTTCTAAACCTTTTTACCCAAAAGGAACCTGTGAAATAATGCTCAGGTCCCAGGGACCTCCTGCTGAAAATGAGTATAGCTACAGCTCTTGGTACATTAGCATTATTCAGCAAGAATCAGATATACTAATACTACTACTAATAGAAGGTCTGGACGTAATTTTTAAGGGCTTTCGTACTAAACTAGTTGACTCAATGATGGCAAGATCGAATGCTCTGAGGAACAACTTCGAATGAACGTTCTAATTCAATTCTAACAGTGCATGGCCAGCTGTTAGTGGGAAACTTATCTGAGAGACAAGAGGAGAGTCTCCATTGATACCATGCAGTTGGTCCCACCAAGAGACACTGACCCAGCACTATGCAGCTATCATCAGATGGGAGGTGAAGAAACCCTTAGGAACCTCTGGAGCAACCCTGGTTGAGAATGGCTGATGTAGACCCTTTCAGGGTATCATACCTCCCAATTTTTAAGGATGAAAAAGAGGAACACCTTTAAAGTGACACTAAACTCAGCAATTAATTTTTAAAAATGCTTAATTATTAATTAAAAAGGAAGCTTGATAGTGTATCACTCATCTGTAGATCCATAAAACAAAAAACTAGAGAAAACCTAAAAAGTTAGGCGCCAGCTGTCATTTTTTTTTTAAGGATCACTGGCTACCTGGCTCATGGGATTTGTCTAGTGGTGGTGTATGGTGATCCTTAAAGTGACACTAAACTCAGGAGTCAAATCTTAAAAATACATTCAAGTACCCTATTAGAAAAAAATTTATCTTATTTGTGTATCACTCGGCTGTAGAACCTCAAATCATCTCTGAATTGGTGCTGACACTGTCCTTCCTTCTGGAGGGTGACTACTTTTGTTACCCATGGTCCCTGTGTGTGTTGTAAAGTAGTCACCGCTCCAAGCTCCCTCTCATGATGGACTACAATCTCAATAAAAATGAGTAAATTAAACATGAGCTTGTAGTCCGTCATGGGAGTGAGCTTGGAGCGGGAGCTACTTTACAACACACACAGGGGCCATGGGGAACAAAATTAGCCACCCTCCAGAAGAACAGTACCAGCACCAATTCAGAGATGAGTTGAGGATCTACAGCTGAGTGATACACAAATAAGATACATTTTTTTTTTTTACTAGTTAGGGTAACAATGTATTTTTAAGATTTAACCGCTGAGTTTAGTGTCACTTTAAGCAAAAAATATTGGTATCCCTTTGGACACACCAGATCTTACAGATCATGTCCAGTTAAACCAAATTCTGCTTATTCTCACCCTTACTTTTCCTTTAAACTGGTGTTTTAAATACAATAAGTACTAAGATGAAAGGATGAGACCAATAGAAACATTTTGCTCATTGCCTATATACACATAGGAGGATATTTGACCCTTCTTTCCCAAAGAGGTCCAGTCTTTGTAAATGAGGAATAGTGTATGATGATCCAGGGCTTACCTTGTCCTTGTCCTTATTCTGCTCCTCGCTCTTGCTCATTGCTGTGGTCACCGCCGGGCTCCAAGTGATGCCTGCTGACCCCGAAAGGCCGGCTCCGGTGCCGCTGTCAGTCCAGCCGCAGCTGTCAATCTTGATGAGCCGGTGCTTGGGGGACACGATGTACTTGAGCTCTGCCCCGACTGGCGGCTGCTGGTGCCTGGCCCTGGCCGGCCTCCTCTCGCTGTTGCTGCGGTACAGGTGCGGGGAGGAGGAGGACGATGATGACGAGGAGGTGGTGTTGGTGCTAGAGCCGGGGCAAGGCTCCTGGAAGAGGCTGTTGCTGCTGCTGCCCCCGGGAGCCCTGGCACTGCCCCTCCTGCCCTCTATCTGCTGCTGCTGCTCCTCGCTGCACATCGCCCTCAGCTTGCGGAGGGAAGAGCCGGGCCCGTTGTACGGATCCTCGAAGTCCCTCTCCTTCTGGGCCCGGTAGGCTCTGATGAGATCGCTCTCCTCCCTGCAGTGACCGGGCAGCGGCGACGTGTGATGGTGAAACTGGGGGAAGGACTGTAGCTGCTGCTCTTTTTGCAGGTGGAACGAGCGATCGGTGCCGCCGTTCCTTTTGTAATCCGGCCTGGGGGGCTGCGGGGGGCTCTTGGTCTTATTGTTATTATTGTTGCCCAGGCTGAAATATTTATTCAACCATTTGGCCATGATCAGGCTCGGTTAGGGTGAGCTGTGTGTTGTATGATCTGCCTGCTGCAGTAGCTTGATCGGCTGACACTCCCCCCTCCACCTCCTGTACCGGGGCTCACATGGAACGGCACCAAGTTCTGGGGACAAATCGGGGGAAGTGCACCGACACGATCACACACACAGATCGGATCAAACTAAGACAGATCCTCCATGGGGAAAGTGAGGTGCTCGGTAGGGAGTTCACACAAAGTCCTCAGAGCTTGCTGAGCATAGCAGGTACATCCCAGCCATGGAAGTCAGGAGAGATTTAAATGTCCCAGCAGCCAAGTGCTCGCGCACACACAGCCCTCTCCTGGTTCCTCAGGTCACGTCCACTTTCTTCTGTCCCATTCAGTCGGAGATGTCGATCCACTTTCCCTGAGAAGGTCAGTACAGGATCCGATCACTCCGGACACTCTTCTTGCTCACTTGTTGAATGTGAATGCACAGATCCCGGCGGTCTGGTCTCTGCCTACACACTTGTACGATCAGGGCAGATCGTGCTGGATTAATACAAGAAGAGATTCAAGGCTGGAAGTCACAGCGTTGTGTGCGATCGTCTGACTTTTGTCCAGTGACAGCTCCTTGGGCTGCGTGTTGTGAGCCAGTGCAAATACAGCTCACCTCTGGCTGAGATTGCAGGAGGAGCTGCTGTGTACTGAGCCTCCCCTTTCCCTGTACAACTACTCCCTCGGCTCATCCTCCTCCTCCTTCATAATACTGCCTCCGATCACAAGGGGAATAACACCTCTACACTGGACAGGACAACACAAACACAACCATTCCCTTCTAGGCTGCTGTAAACCTTTATTACCTGCAAGCTACAGGTATACACATGAAGCTCAGTGCTATAGCAAGACTCAGTCAGTAGGCAGCAGACATGCCTGGTATTGGCATGTTGGGTTGATCACACTGTCTTGTACTTGTACACATAATAAACTTATAAGCTAGTATATATCACACTTAAAAAAGACAAATGTCTGTCAATCAATCTCTCTGTGTGTAGCAATGTCTATACAAAGTACTTACAGCGCCCCTAGTGGGCATCCGTAGGAACTTCACCTAGTGACTCCTAGCAGGACAGTCTTACTTGTCTAGTATTGTATTGTTACTTGTCTTATTCATTGCTAAAACGTAGGGATGCGCCGATACAATTTTTTCCAGACTGAGTACAATTTCCAATACATTTCCTCAAGTACCATACCAATTACAGATACCTTTTTTTAGTGTCATGTGACAGTTTTTCTAAAACAATACAGACTAATGATTTTAGGACAGTGGTGGAGCGCCAGGGCCCAGTCCCTGGTAGTTCTGTCACTGACTCCAAGCTGTAGAGGGACTACAAATCCCAGCAATACATTATACAGCAATGCAGAATACCACCAGCTATAGAGGACTACAAATCTCAGCAACACATTATACAGCAATGCAGAATACCATCAGCTGTAGACGGCTACAAATTTCAGAAACACATTATATAGCGATGCAGAATCCCAGGAATACATTATAGAGCAATGCAGAATAATATGTTGCTACATACTCTATGCTGGTGTGGGGTGCCGGCCTCATGTCTCAGGCGGAGGGCTGAGGCGGGTCTCAGGAGCAGAGAGGAGGGTCTCAGGAGGGCTGCAGTGGATCTCAGGAGGGGTGCGGATGGTCTCAGGAGGTGGACATGTGTGGGCATTGAAAGCGCTGTAAGAAGGGGCCGTGTGGTTCCCAATAAGGCTACCGAGGTCCCCAGCAAGCACGGGACCTAAGACAGCTGCTTCTGTTTTTAAAATTTAAATTGCTGCTATCATGTTTAGTATAGGAACATTTTCACTAGTACAAGTACTTGAAAGTGCCCAGTATTGGCACTGATACTGATACAGTAAGATTTGTCTTTTCTTTATGAGACTCCTGCACTTTAGTGCCCATGAACAATTACAATCATGAATTGTTTAAGCAATGTAAATCTGATCTTTAGTTGGCTTTAGGCTGGATTTATACTGTCCCAATTTCTTTTCATTCACCTTTCGGGCTGAAAACAGATTTCTCTATCCACGATAAACAGAGTGGATGGATAAATCGATCTGCTGCAGCTATTGTATTTTTGACAGTCGGCCCAGACGGCTGTCAAAATAGCTGAACAGTGTCTGTATCTGATTGGACAATTTTCCACCTGGATCCTTTCCAGTTTTTCAATTGAAGGATGTCAGATGGGAGACAGTAAAGACAAGGCCACCCATGGAGCTAATTTCAGTTGGTTCATCAAGAATCGTCTGAAATTTGCTTTGTCCTCAATTTCTAATGAGGATTCTTGCTCACTCCGGCTTCAGCTTGTATACAAGCAGTGTGTACAGCAAGCTCTTGCGAGGCATATATGAAGCTTTCTGCAAGCTCTGAGCAGCTTTGCTGAAGCCTTTGAAGAAGAACTCCAGGCAAAAGTGTTCTTAACCCTATGGGGTAGCCCCACTGCAAGGGTTAAGTGCTCATTTCTGTGTAGGTGCTACAAAAAAAAAGTTTTATCTCACCCGATCCTCAGAGCAAGCTGCCTGCTTCTCTGAAGCCTTTCTCTTCCTACGCTGCAGTATTGCAATGTTCCCCAGCATCTATAAACTGTGTATAGAATGTGATGATTTACAGGACTTTAGAACATTGCAGCGGAGGTGGAGACAGGCTTCAGGGATCAGTCTAAGAGAAAACCAGCTTGGAGGTCTGGGTTAGTATAACTTTTTTTTAACCTAGTCAAAAACTATCAGTCACCCTTGCATTGTGGGGGCAGCTCCACTGCACAGGTTGATAACAATTCTACCTGGAGTTCTGCTTTAAAGGACTCTTCAGTACCTGCTTGGAAATGGGAGTGCTGTCACTTTAAACAAGCTGCTAGCAGGCTTTTAACAAGCTTCAACTAGTAATAAAGCTTACTGAAGCCCACTAGCAGTTTCTTTAAAGGGACAGTCAGCACGAAGTTTGCCAAAAGCTCTTCAAGTGCTTTGTGATCGCTTGATGTGCAAACTGCTCCTATACAAGCTGGAGCCTGGGCGAGTATGGCCTTAAGGTCCCCACACACCTTACGATAATCGTACGATAATCGCGGGAAATCCCGCGATCGTACGATTATCGTAAGGTGTGTGGAAGCCGTGCGACCTCTACTACTGTAAAGTCGCACGACTTTGAACTTACAGACATGTTCAAAAACCCGCTGAGCATCGTACGACGTTCGGCGGGTTTGTGTCATGTCCGTACGATAACAGCCGTACGGGCCGGTGTGCGCAAGCGCACACTGCCCGTTCGGCATTGCGGTCATCGGAAGCCCGCCGAACGTCGTACGATGTACGGGGGGCGTGGCTTGCGATCATCGCAAGTACGATCTGCCTATGCAAGATAGGCAGATCGTACGTTCTTTTAAGTACCTTACAACCATCGCAAGACAAAAGTCTTGCGATGGTTGTAAGGTGTGTGCCCAGCCTTAGAAACAAAGGAAGATATAATCATCGCTAGTGGTGGAGTAACTGTTGAACAGTTTTAAGAACATGCTGCACTAATTTCAGTGATGCCACAAATACCATATTTTTGGTATAGTTTGATTTTAGCCCAGTAATTTAATGTATTGTGGGTTAGTTGATTCATGTTTGCTGGGAAGGTTCTTGCATCTTGGGTAGAACTATTCACAAAAACATATTTTGGTGCAGTAATTAAAAAAATCTTTCACTTTATAGAAGTCAACTGTGAAAAAGCTCGTGTGAATTAATGTGTCAAAAACCTTGACACTGCAAGCTGAGCATATGATGAAAAATATACAATCAGAAGATACCATTAATGAAAAACACATGTTAACCAGTAGATCCAAAGATATAGGCCAGGGATCATCAAACATTTTAAACAAAGAGGCAGTTCAAGGTCATTCAGATTGTTTAGGGGACGGAAAGTGAAATAGAGGGCTCTGATATGACTTTGCAGAATGTGGGGCTGGATATACAAGCAGGGAATTGACTTTGTGGTTTACACACAGCTTGTCCGTAAAGCTTGCATACTTATTCATTAATAATCATTAATTAATATAATAATAATTAGACTTATTAATTGAATTAGTCTTATTTAATGGCTATGTTTACCTTTTATACCCTGAACATACTTTATTCAGGGTGCATGAAAAATGGTCACATTTCCAACCCCTACTTACCAGAATATCTGGGTCTCCATCCTGCAGGCTGCTGCTCCTTTTTGAATTCGGCGTGGAATTGTGTGTCTTCACCCCACACGCAGCTACATCATCCATTAACAGATCCGTTGACAGAATCTGTGAATGGAGAAATGACACGCCCCACCAGCCACCGTAGCAGAGCAACTTGTAGTTCTCAATGAAATACAAGTACATTGCCATCACCACACTTGTAGTCCATTCATAATTGTTCCCTGTTACCGAATGTCCACACCAAGGTACAGACAGGGATGGGAGGAAGAGTCTGCAGTAGCCAGCGCATTCCACCCACGATCCATTGATTGCAGTTGCAATGCTTTATTGGCTCCAAAGCATAAATGGAAAAAAAAATGCACTTTTTTATGAATATGTGTGCATTTATTATTACATAGTTACATAGTATTTGAGGTTGAATAAAGACATTAGTCCATCAAGTCAATATTATTAGTGGACATTAGCCTTAATATGTGCACGTCGACCTGTTTCATATCTGCAGGTTGCCATGTTTATATATATTTGCAAGCTGCTCTGCTTTGTATGTGATTACCACACTAGTCACTGGGAGGAAAAATGCCTCGTGTTTATGTCAGTAGGAGAAAAACATGTACCATGGGTCAGTGTAAGAAAAGATGCCCAGCATCATTGCTCAGCAGAAGATAAATGCCTGGCGCTGTTGGGAAGTGGGAGGAAAAATCACCTGACATCAAGAGTCAGAATAGATTGTTTGGAAAAACAAATATCTTGGCATCAGTGGTCAGAAAAATGTTTTCCGTCATTAGTGCAAGTGTGAGGAAGAAAAGCCAGGAAAAATGTGGGTGTATGTGTATATAATATACATACCACACCATCAGATTTAATATCAGCAGTAACATTCTCACCCCTCTACCATCCCCTCAGACCTCTTAGCAGAGCCCACACAGCAGAAGACATCCATCTCATGCTTGCATTGGTGACTTTGGGGGTGATTTACTAACCTAAACACACGCACGCACCAGGTGCGTGTGATTTTTACACAGCAAAACTTATTTATCAACCAAAAAGTCTCTAAAAGCATATTTCCACTAATGCCATATATGGAAAAATCATGCACATGATGCATATATAGTGCTGCTTCACAGTTTAGACAAAAATGGTTAGCTCATGCATTTACATTCCTGCATTCATCAACGCAAGCAACACAATGTAGAGCTAATTTACACAACATCACCTTGCCATTCATGCAGGGCTTTGCACAACACATCTGCTGGGTGTGTACACACTACAAAGGTGTCTAGATTCCACCCATAGATCATGCTGGGAGGGAACACACTACAGAGGTGTATACATGTTCGTGGCGTGTTTATAAGGTTAGTAAATCAACCCTTTTGTGTCACACGATGTTGTTTTCACATAACTAGAAATTGGAAGTTGAGATAAATGTCTTTACGATCCTGGTTGGTAAGAGGTTTGTTACTCATGCCAAGTGCTGGAATGAGTGGTCCAGCACCTGATGCTGTGAGGTGGAATAATGGAAAATAAGTCCAGGAACACACTATTCCCCACACCTTTATATGCCTGAGTCTATGCTGTACGGCTCTACTTAAACTTTCTGTTAGACAGATTTTGCTTTACTTCCTGTCCTGGTGACAATTGTTTCACTAGACAGGAAGTGAGGGTAAATCTCCAACATATACACCACAACAACATACTTTCTGCATTTTTGTTACAGATTTTCTTTCACTGTCTTATTTTTTTTTTCTGATTTTCCTTCCTGTCTGGTAAATCTGCTGTGAGGGGAAATCTCTTTAATTGAGCCCCAGAAGAGAAAACCTGAAAGGGATTCTAATCCTTTCCCAGTGTAAAAAAAACTGCAATTGCCAGTGTGCCGAGCAGGAGCACGCTAGTTCCTTGATTTGCTCTGCACCATGTGAACCCAAAAGTGCTTAGCTCTGAGAATTTCCGGGTTCTGAGTTGTCAAAACAGAGGATAAAGTGCTTGATTGGCTGTAGCAGAGGGTAGGGGAGACATTAGGGGTCTAATAGGCCCCTGATGTCTCCATATGCTGTGGCATAGATGGCTTGTTAGATTTTGTGATAGCAATAGAGGGAAATTTAAAAAAGTTACACAAATTAAAATAAAATAAATATAAATTAAAAAAATGTAAGCACCCCATACCCATTGCGCCACTTACACACATCATTGCAACTGCACACATGTATGTAAACAACTGATGTGACTGTGCACTTCAAAGTGCTGAGTAAGTTGTTGCCGCTATATAAATACCTATAATAAATAAATAATTAATGTGCAACCCATATTGGGTATCATTGTGCTTGCCAGAGTGAGATAAATAATTCTAGGCTCCTCCTCCTAATTCTAGGCTTTTAATACTGCTGCAACCATTTACTAATAAATATGTAAACATGCATGGTATATGAAAAATATGGTGTATAAAATACATATAAATAAATAATAGAATAATAAAAAAAATAACTAACTGAACAATTAAAATACCAATATACTGACTACTATCCTATAGCTTAATAATTCATTGGAGTTGACCTAAGATATTAAAAACTATCATAGGTTATAGCCTAGAATATAAATTAACTATAAATATTAAATTGTTGTAAAAACTCAGTTTTCCTACCTAGTTAAGTAACCTACCCTAATCTGGGTAAAACAAAAGCTGGCCATACACCTAATGCTGGGCACACACCTTACAACCATCGCAAGTCTTGCGATGGTTGTAAGGTACTTAACAAAACGTACAATCTGCCCATCTTGGACAGGCAGATCGTACTTGCGATGATCGCAAGCCCCCCCCCCTGAGGGGCGGGCTTCCGATGACCGCAATGCCGAACGAGATACCTCTCTGGGATTAATTGTAGTGAACTGGGGTTACAGGGGAATGTATGTAACTTTGTAACTTTGATTGCTTCATTTATTTATTTATTTTTGTACACACACTGTAATAGTTTGATATGTTGTATCTTTCTACACAGTTAAAGTTCCTGTTTGCAGTTACCTTTCTCTGCGTATCTGAGCCCTGGTTCACCTAGTTTTTGAGCAGTTGGAAAAGCACTTTTAACTGCCTAGCACAAGAAATCCCATGATTTTCAATGGCCCTGATTCACACCTGAGCAAAAAAACGCCTACCGGGAAAACGCCAGATGCCTGAAAAGATACAGGAGCTTCTTGGGCAGTTAAAAGCGCTTTTCCTCCCCATAGACTTCATTTGAAATGCCCAAAAAAGCTCAACAGAAGCATGTTGCACATTTTATACACGCATTCTTTCATTGCCCACAATGGTTTATGAGCTATGAGCTGGCAATCAAAACGCGTGTCTTCATGTACGCGCATTAAAACAGACATACAAATGTGCACAACGCGCATAAACACGCAAATAACCGCATGCTGCTAACGTGCAAAAATGGTGCCACCTTGGTGTGAACCAGGGCTGAAGCTCCTGTAAGCAGAGACAGAGTGAGAAAAAGGCTCTTTCACATGGCCATTCCAATCAGACTCTAAGGTGGACCTGATTGGAAACGCAATGTTAGTTTATGGGCCGGCATATGTAAACAGACTTGCGTCGGTTTACGTCAAATTACCTCCGAGTCCATCTAGGTCTGAAAAAAACCAAAAAGGGTTTTGTTTTTTCAGACGTAAACTTGACAGAACGGAGGTAAAATGATGTAAAATGGATGCACTTCTGTTTACATCTACCTGCCCGTAGACTAATAGGCTCCTTAATCTCCGTCACAAAACTGACATCCGTTCCATTCTGCTCTGATTCAGCAGGGGATTCACGGATCCCCCAGCTGATTGGAACAGAACCTGCCCCATTTTGAAAGGGGCCTTAGGCCTCGTTCACACCATCCTTAGTGCGTTCTGGCCCGATTCTGGCTAGAACACACTGGAGCGCATTGTGGCTGGCTCATTTTGTTGTGGGCAGGAGTGGGTGTAGCGGTGCATTGAAGTGAATGATGCCGCAGCCACGACGATCGGCTGCATGGGAACACAAGGCAAATCGATGCCTGCAGTCCGGTCAACAAGCACTTTTTTTTCTGAGCGGACTGGACCGCAGGCATTGGTGTGCCTTGCGTTCACGTGCGGTCAATCGCATTGCGGCCGGAGGGCGTGGCTGCGGTGCCATTCACTTCAATGCACCGCCACGCCCCCTCCTGCCCCACAACAAACTGAGCCGGCCGCCATGCGATCCAGTATGTTTCGGCCAGAATTGGGCTGGAACGCACTGGGGATGGTGTGAACGAGGCCTTAGGCCTCATGCACACCGCATCAAAATACATGAGTCCAGGTGCGTTAGGAGCTCATTTCAAAATGCACCTGGAGGCATGTAGTGTTTTGCTCAGAAATAGCAGTGTCTTGAGCCTTAAAGCGGCACTCCATGATTTTGAAAAGGTAACCCTTGCACAGGGGATACCACCACACTGCACAGGTTAACTGCTTATTTTGTCTAGAAATACTCACCCAATTCTCAGTCCTGCCTGGCTGCTAGACCAGTCCCTGCAGCCTCTTCTCCTCAAGGCTCTAAGGACCTAAGACATCATCAAATACAGGTCTATTATATGTGAAAACATGGAGAGACATAACACAGCTAGAGTGGAGGGGGAGAAAGGTGGAACGCAGGAGCGAGGATCGGGTGAGTATTTCTTTTTTTATTTCTACCCCTATAGAAAACCGTATATCTGCAGTGTGGGATCATCTTTGACAATTCTGCCTCTGACTTCTAGTCTCACGAGATTTGAAGTTAGATTTGGTAATGGAAGTACAAGAGTTGCCTTGCTTCAGCTGCATTCATCATGAGAATCTGTGATTTCTACACCAGTCATCAGGGGAGCAGCTGTGACATGAGGAAGCAAAGCTTTGCCTCTACCAAGATGGTGGCCTCCACACAAAGAAACAGTGCAGAACACATAGCATAAAGACAATACTCGTGACTAGATCTGTGCCTTATGCCTGGCTCTTTTGGGCACAGCTTCTACAGCTCAGTGCTATTTAACATTCTCCTGGCACACAAAGATGTGCCTAAGATCACTAATGTGCAGATTCTGGTCATCTAGGGTAGGGCTCAAAATTTCAAGTCCTGAGCTACTAGCCAGGCCTTAAGAGTTACTCGCCAAAAATGGCGGTTTTTAAAACTATTTCAACTGCTAAATCACTTACAATTAATGCTGCTCCTTGATGTATAAAATGTTTAGTTTCTTGCAGAATCAGCTAATCCCCTGATTACTGGCCTTGATATCCTGTCTTAATGTGGCCATACACTGTACAACCATCGCAAGACCTTAGTCTTGCGATGGTTGTAAAGTGATTAAAAAAACGTACGATCTGCCCATCTTGGACAGGCAGATCGCACTCTCGATCATCGCAAGCCTGCCCCCCTGAGGGGCGGGCTTCCGATGACCGCAATGCTGAACGGGCAGTGTGCACGTGTGCACATTGGCCCGTTCGGCATTTGTCTCCCGAGCACTGTTCAAACCAGCCGAAAATCGTACGATTCTCGGCTGGTTTTCTAACATGCTCCTTAGACAAAAGACGTGCGACCGTACAGTAGAAACGGTCGCATGTCTTCGTTCACACTGTTCGATTCTCGTACGATCGCGGGCTTTCCTGCGATTCTCGTACGAGAATCGAGCAGTGTATGGGCACCTATAGGGTGGCTCTTTTCCCTTGCAGGGTCATATGGAGCCACCCTTGTGTGTGCTAGTTATCTGTGTGTGTCTCTACAAGCACACAGGAACAGCGAGGCAAACCACCCCCCTACTCCCCGCTCTTCCTTCTGTTGGAAATACCACAGCATATGCTGATTGTATTGCTGACTGTAATTTGTCTTTTGAGCTGTAGAGTCTCTATGTAGAGTCTCAATGTTAGTCTCCATGTGCGTCCTTATCTATGATACATAGGAAGTTCTTTTCTCTCTCTGTTTTCTTCACATGTAATGTTCTTCTAAGCAAGTAAAAGTTAATTCAGCATTCCTCCAGATCTCAGTGCTTCATCCAAACACATATCCAACTCCTTCTCCAAACTAGTAGATGGGCAGCTACTGGAGGCTGTGCTGTCCCTTGACAGCCGAGCTGAGAGAGTTGCAGCTGTTTGAAAACATTATGACTGTAGCTGCTTGGACAAAAATGTAAAGAAATACTCTGCTGGGCAATGTACTGTATATACAGAAGAGCCCTGGGACCATGCTAAAAAAATGATGATGACATAATTCTGTGTTTAAAAGTCAGAATTTTGAATGTGAAAGTCAGAATTCTGAGATTAAAAATCAGAATTCTGACTTTTAATCTTAAAAGTCTGACTTTTAATCTCAGAAATTCATTTTAAACACAGAATTCTGACTTTTAAACACAGAATTATGTTTTATATTTTTTTAGCATGGCCCCAGGGCTCTTCCGTATGTATATTTGTTTGATCTGGGTTCATTACTGGAAAAAAGTGTAAGCGTTTAATACTACTTTAAACTTATAATTGGCTGCATTTTGCTCATACGTTACAATTTATTTCTAAGAATGAAATATATTATACAAGTGGATTCATCTGTAGTTTCAAAACCTATCAAATGGGCTAAATAAATTGCCTATACTATACATTTGCTTGTTGACATGCTACAGTGTTTAATCTAAATGCACTACTCCTATATTCAGTTCAGTACCCATAATCATAGCAAGAACATTCATTATGTGATATACATGGCAGAATGCAGAGGAAGTAATTGGCTGTACACAGGACCAAGCAATCCATGTACAGATTGCCTTTTCCTTTGCCCTGAAAAACATTTGATTTGGGTTTAAGAAAATCCTATGACTGTTTATGATGTTTAATTTGTCACAAAAATAACCACCATGAGTCCTGTGTTTTATACACTTTTCCATCTTGATTTTTAATTGCAAGCGTGTGTATGTTCACATCTGCACTTTGCTGATGCAGTGCATTGAAGTTCGGCTTGCTGCATGATTGATGTGATTTCTGACAAAATGAGTTTTTAGAGTGGTAACGCATTTATAATGTGCAATACCGGCAAAACTACCATGGTCGCAGCGGTTGCATGTGCAATCAAGCCCCACAGCTCCCAGCATGCAGTAAACCATTCCCCAACTCCCTCCTGCGGTGGTTGATACTCATACCACCATGTTCTACCCACTGAGAGTCAGCTCACTCCATATACCCTGAGAAGGGGGTGGGAGGAGACTTGCCTCGGCTTGCCTCTAACACCATGATTATTAGTTCTTACAACTGCGGGGATTCTGCATTGCTGTATAACGCATTGCTGAGATTTGTAGTTCTCTATAGCTGACGATATTCTGCATTGCTGTATAATATATTGCTGCGATTTGTAAGTTATCTATAGCTGGTGGTATTCCACATTGCTGCATAATGTATTGCTGAGATTTGTAGTTCTCTATAGGTGGTATTATTCTGCATTGCTGTATAATGTATTGCTGAGATTTGTAGTTCTCTATAGCCGGTGGTATTCTGTGTTGCTCTATAATATATTGCTGAGATTTTTAGTCCCATTATAGCTGGTGGTATTCTACATTGCTGCATAATGTATTGCTGAGATCTGTAGTTCTCTATAGCTGGTAGTATTCTGCATTGTTGTATAATGTATTGCTGAGATTTGTAGTTCTCTATAGTTAGTATTATTCTGCATTGCTGTATAATGTATTGCTGAGATTTGTAGTTCTCTATAGCCGGTGGTATTCTGCATTGCTCTATAATATATTGCTGAGATTTGTAGTCCCGCTATAGCTGGTGGTATTCTACATTACTGCATAATGTATTGCTGAGATCTGTAGTTCTCTATAGCTGGTAGTATTCTGCATTGTTGTATAATGTATTGCTGAGATTTTTAGTTCTCTATAGTTGGTATTATTCTGCATTGCTGTATAATGTATTGCTGAGATTTGTAGTTCTCTATAGCTGGTGGTATTATTCTGCATTGCTGTATAATGTATTGCTGAGATTTGTAGTTCTCTATAGCCGGTGGTATTCTGTGTTGTCCTATAATATATTGCTGAGATTTGTGGTCCCACTATAGCTGGTAGTATTCGGCATTGTTGTATAATGTATTGCTGAGATTTGTAGTTCTCTATAGCTGGTGGTATTATTCTGCATTGCTGTATAATGTATTGCTGAGATTTGTAGTTCTCTATAGCCGGTGGTATTCTGTGTTGCCCTATAATATATTGCTGAGATTTGTAGTCCCACTATAGCTGGTGGTATTATACATTGCTGTATAATGTATTGGTGGGATTTGTAGTCCACTATACATTGGTGGTACCACCAGGGTCACAGCGCAGCTGTGACTGTGCCCTGGTGTTCTGGCATGGGGGAGGGATAGGGGTGCCCTTCGTGGTTTGTTGCACTGAGGTTTCTAGTTACGCCTCTGATGTGCAATGTGCCCAATGCTGCACCGAACTCCCACATGCAGAGGGGTGACTATCTCTTTAGTATATGTATGTTTTCTTCACAAATCTTGGTGGACCATGTTCTCTCTGGTATCAAGAAGAAGCATCCCCTGCTGAGTGCAGAATTCTGAGTGTGGGGGCAGGGTAGCTGGAAAAGCCGATAACAAATAGGCCTCTCTGATTTTAGCCAATGAGCATGTACAATTTTCTGTTAAATTAAACTAGGTGGTTTCCAGCTATTAAAGCCTCCTTGATATTGTGATATCAGCAGCATCCTGCATGGAGTGGCACTATATGCCATCAGCAAAATAGCTTAGCCTCTAAAACTGCAAAAATGCTACCCTTTTGTTTAGATTGCAGTCTACAGGTGAAACTCGATTAATTAGAATATCGTGCAAAGTTCATTTATTTCACTATTGCAACTTAAAAGGTGAAACTAATATATGAGATAGACTCATTACATGCAAAGCAAGATAATTCAAGCCGTGATTTGTCATAATTGTGATGATTATGGCTTACAGCTCATGAAAACCCCAAGAGCCCCAAATCCACAACCTCAAAAAAGTAGATTATTACATGCAATCAATAAAACAAGGATTGTACATAGAACAATATCGGACCTCTGAAAAGTACAAGCATGCATATGTACTCAGTACTTGGTTTGGGCCCCTTTTGCAGCACTTACTGCAATTACTTTTGCCCGATATTCTAATTATTCGAGTTTCACCTGTAATTCTAGGTTTCCTTTACAAAAGTAATTTAGTAGTGTATCAAAGATGAATAAAGCATTTCTCAATGCAGTACTACTCATCTTTTCTCCAGTATTTCCTCTTAAAGACTCATGGATTCATGGTCCAGAGCTGCTGACTCTCAGAGGCTGATTTATAAATGTTGTACCCAGCATATAGCTGGACAGAGGCCATTCGCATGGCACTGCTGCCACTGGGTGGAGCAGAGGAGCACAGGAAATGCCTATGCTAATTAGTACCTTTTATATTTATACAGTTATTTTTTACCTATATACCTTAAAGGGACACTAAACTCAGGAGTTAAATCTTTAAAATGCATTCAAGTACCTTAACTATTAACAAAACTGTATCATATTTGCGTATCACTCGGCTGTAGATCCTCAAATCATCTCTTAATAGGTGCTGACACTGTCCTTCCTTCTGGAGGGTGGCTACTTTTGTTCCCCATGGCCCCTGTGTGTGTTGTAAAGTAGTCACTGCTCCAAGCTCACTCCCGTGATGGACTACAGTTTCAATATAAATGGGTAAACTAAACGTGAGATTGTAGTCCATCATAGGAACGAGCTTGGAGCGGTGACTACATTACAACACACACAGGGACCATGAGGAACAAAAGTAGCCACCTTCCAGAAGGAAGGACAGTGTCAGCACCAATACAGAGATGATTTGAGGATCTACAGCTCAGTGATACACAAATAAGATACATTTTTATGAATATTTAAGGAACGTGAATGCATGTTTAAGATTTAACTCCTGAGTTTAGTGTAACTTTAATATTTTCATTTAAAAAAAGAATAAACCCCCCCGAAAATTGTGCTTCTCATTGGCTAAAACAAAAAGCCAACCCTATTCCTTTGCTCACAGGAGAGGTGAAGAGGACCCTGCATGTTTCTGGCCAGAGCACATCTTAAAAAATGTATGTATGCTAGATAGTTCTAAAATATACTTCTGGTGGTGGTGGTGGGGAGATTAGAGAGGGGCGGGGTGTAAATTAAGTTTTAACAGTTCTGTTTTGAAACAAAGGGGCATATTTATAAAACAGTCAATCTAGCATTGAACAAACTTTCTCTGCAGGTGAATCATCCAGGTGCATATGTTTTAAATGACAATGATTAAAGGTGAAAGTCACATTTGCTGCTTTATAAATAGACCCCAAAGAGTTCACTTCCCCTAATGACAGATGTGTGCACAAGATTGGATTTTACCACCCGCTAGCTAATTTTCCATTTTCCTTTGAAATAAGACTGGCATCTGCTGAGTGCATTAAAATGCAAGCTCATGCAATTTGAACATGCATGTACATACTCTAATCGATAGGATTAAGATCTAACTATGTAATCTAATCTATAGGATCTTTAGCAGAGGAAAAGAAAAAGTCACACTGTGCACACAAATTGGACTGCGGCGTGCTTCATGGTAAAGACTGTGACAATGCTGATGTCCTTAGCTACATCAAGGAACCGTCTCAGTCGCTTTCTTTGTTTACCAGATCATAGCTTTACCCTCATAGTTTTGGAAAGTTTCCAAAGGAAAGGAAAATCTAATAAACTGGCTTGTAATGAGTTCTAACCCATCCTATAGAGCAGCTGTGTAAAAGCTCCTCTTTTCCTCCTTTATTGCCAGAAGTGATGATATTATAATATGTAGTGCACTCTTGGCACCCACAGCATAGCAAACAAAAGGGTTAGTTAAAAAGCCCTAGCTTGACTGAAAGGTAACTGTCACTGTACATGTAGCAAATGTATTTAAAGAGAAAAAAAAGGTCAGACGCTCACAGAGCTTGCTGTGTTGTTGTTGAACTTGTGAGACGTAAAATGTGGGAAGCCAGTGTATTTAATTGCTTGGCATCGGGGTAGACCTGCTAAGAAACAAGGATGTGAATCCTGTCTCTCTCCTGTGAATGAGCTGGATAGGTGCTCAAATATTCCTGTTTAGTATGCAAAGCATAGAGCTGTAACCGCTCATTTTCTAGCACTCATTTTTGCACAAGGATGTGTTCTATTATGCAAATGCAGACTAGCTATAGGAAATATGTCTTTCAAATATCTTCATTGCCTTAGGCCTCCATTTGTATTCTCCGCAGGTTTTTAATTCTGTGTTGCAGGATCTTCAGCTTTCATAAAGGGACTGTCTGCAAATAATATTTCTAGTTTTTTAGCGGTTTAACTGTTCGAACAAATTCCCGTGGCCTTAAAAATATCTGTTTAGTTAATTAATCAAAGTGACTTTTGAACATCACTGTGGGTTCTCTAAGCGATACTGTTATCTGGCTACGGTCCAGGACTACACAGGAGCACCAAAAGGCTGCAATAAAAGAAGGTGCTTATGATCGAGAATTTAGTGAGCTTAGTTCAGACCGTCTGTCCAGATTGATGTTACCTTTACTGCATCCATTAAAGAACTATGGGGTCAGTGTTTTTCCCCATAGTTCTCCTTAGGGTAACGGGAGGACACAAACTAGCGTCCTCCCGTTACCCTAAGCTCAGTATACCGCAAGCTACAGCTCGCGGTATACTGAGACGCTGCAGCCGGAGCGGATCCCGACTTAGATGACGGGATCCGCCCAGCTGCGTGAGTGAGAGCTGGCTCTCCCAATCTAGAGGCAGAGCCAGCTGTACCCGCCCCTCCCCCGTCCGTTCCACCAGTCAGCGCTGGCAGATCGGAGCGGGGAGAGGGGAATCCAGCCCTTCCCCTGTCACGGCAGAGAGCTGTGACAGGATCGAGAAGTGAACGAACACGGGCATGTGTTCGCTCACCTCCCGATCTACTGAGCCGACCTGTGACAGTCTCATTGTCACAGGTCGGCTAGAACTATGAGGTGAGTGGAAATCACTCATCTCATAGTTCTCCTTTAAGCACAAGGGGAAATTTGGCAGACAGTTTTCCTGATCCCTGAAAACTCACCTCTTCAGGGAAACCTACACCACCTCCTCCAAAAACCCAGCCAATTCCTCCATCGGCTAATTCCTCAAGGTTATTTCCTTTTCCATCATTTGCTTCTCCCTTTTAGATTTTAAGCTCTTATGAGTAGGGCCCTCCTATACCTTTTGTATTAAATTGCATTGTAACTGTGCTGTCTCCCTTTATTTTTTTAAAGTGCAAACTGTTCTTGCTATATAAATCCTGTATACTACTACTACCACTACTACTACTACTAATAATAATAAATATATATCTACACCATCAGCTGTCTTTACTAGTAAGTATGTGAATGATTAGAACCTCAGATTTAATTTTTCCCCCCAACATTCACACTGTTTGTTAAACATTAGGACAGCTTACTATAAGCAGGTGACAGTGGTTTTGTATCTACCAAACTAGTAGAATGTAAAATCAGTCAAGACTACACAAACCACTGTATATTTTTTGCACAATTGCCGTTTCTACTTAGTGACAAGGTTTTATTGTGGAGATAATGTAAAAAAAATTATTGTTTACACTGTATACAGATTGGCCCAGTTGACCGTTGTCACCAGAATATACAGTATATTAGGGATGCACAGATACCAATGACGACACTTGGCATTTTCATGAGAGCTACCAGGGTTGTAGCTGGGACCGGGCTCTGGCGCTCCACCACTGTCCTGAAATCATTAGTCTGTATTGTTTTAGAAAAACTGTCACATGACAATAAACGAAAAGTAATTGTATCTGTACTGGACATAGGCGACGCTTAAAACGCTTTTACTGCTCATAATTTTAGTGTTAGCGGTAATTAATGGCCCTAAAATTATTGTTCTCACTCCGACGTTTGCGGCGATATGTAACATGTGGGGCACAATAGGCGCAATCGTCGTGTTCACACATAGTCGCACCCGACGCATATCTGCATATGTATGTGGGGGGCGGAGGACTTTAAAAAAAAAAATTACATTTTTTTTATGCTTGATTTTTTTTGTATGATTCTTTAATTTTTGTATTACTTTTTTTTTTTTTACACACACCTTTATTGAAGCTCCCTTTTGAGCTCCTGTCACAGAGCCGTCCCGGCCGCATCGGGCACAGCGGATCTCAGGACCGGCAATGGCAGTGACAGCTGCTAATACAAGCAATCTAGCGTCTCTAGAGACGCCCGATCGCTTGAGTGTAAAGCTCCCGGCCGGCCGTGCAATTACAAAGGCCAGCCGGGAAGCTGCTCGTCGGGCTCCGCCATCCTCTCGTCACAGACGAGCGGACGAGTGGATTTTTCAAGCCCTGAACATGTACTTGTACCAAATACGATACTTGCTATCTGAACATCCATAATAAATAAATAAATATATAGATATATACAGTATAGTTCAGGAGTTCATACCTTGATAATGGCATCTCTCAGATCTGGAAATTGTGGTGTCATTCTGAAAATAGTACATCATAAGTATTATATCATTATATAACATGAATAAAGCAGCAGAAATATTAAGGCAGTGGCTTAGAAATCATTGCCCTTTCTCTAGGGGGAAACCTTGCTGACTCTTCCTTCATTACTATAGTCTGCCAATTGAATGTGCTGGATCCTACACTGCAGAGACACGGGGAGCTTTAGGACCAGTGCTGATGTCACGTGCAAGAGATGCTCTATGTTAGCCATGTGCAGTAAAAGCTCCAACACATTCCCTTAGTTCTTGGTATTTGCAAGTGGGGTGTGTGCTGCAGCAGGGGGGTGGGCAGTAAAATTAGCGCACTCACCTCAGCATCAATGCCAGTGAATACAGGTTTTCTTTTCTAATTTGCATGGGTAGCAAACATTCATATTGGTTTTTATTTGTATAGAGCTACACTTTTTCTTGTCCTATTACCGAATATAATTTCACTATTGAATTAAAATTCTCATACTAATATAATATAGGACTCACACATTAAAAACATGTTTTCACAAATACTACATTTTGAAGCAGACTGTCACTTAGGTAAGTGATTGCTTTTCAGCCTATCTTCTATTTACAAACAACATTTTGCTTTCATGCTTGAATATGAGATTTGCATCTTAATTGACCTATAAAATATAAATAGAAAATAGTTTAATCCAATTAAAGTGCATGAGTCACCATGAAAGTGGACCAGGATGGGCTTTTTCATGGAATACATGCAGAAATTGTAATTTTCAACCTTACTGTATACAATTTCTGAATCTTTAATAAGAATAATTTTTCTTATGTGAAAAATATCTTAATTTGCTATGCAAATAAAAAACAGTGGCTATTCATATCTGCTTTATGTATGGAATTAATATACATTTTTTTAACTTAAAGCTCTGTGTAGCAAATGATCTATCTATCTATCTATCTATCTATCTATCTATCTATCTATCTATCTATCTATCTATCTATCTATCTATCTATCTATCTATCTATCTATCTATCTATCTATCTCTCTATCTATCTCACAGTGTTCTCTCAGCTTTGGAATGAACATACGTGGATACATTTGTGCTATGCTTAGATTGGCTTACCCCACTGCATTAGTGATCTGCTTCTTACTTCCTTCTAAGCTATTTCAAACTGCTTTTGCATTCCCATTGACTTGTAGGGGGACAAAGGCTGTTTTGATGCAAATAAATGTCTGTGTATATAATCCTTAATGGTGATGTTGTAGGAAAGCTTTTCACCTAATTTTTAAGCGTAATCACATGGCAAGAAATCCACACTGGATTCTCCAAAAATGAATCTTATTAGTGTATCACTTAGCTGTAGATCCTCAAATCATCTGGAGGGTGGCTACTTTTGTTTTCCTGTGTGTGTTGTAATGTAGCCACCGCTCCAAGCTCGCTCCCGTGATGGACTACAGTCACAATACAAATTAGTAAACTAAACATCAGATTGTAGTCCATCATGGGAGTGAGCTTGGAGCGATGACTACTTTACAACACACACAGGGACCATAGGGAACAAAAGTAGTCACCCTCCCGAAGGAAGGACAGTGTCAGCACCAATTCAGAGATGATTTGAAGATCTACAGCCGAGTGATGCACAAATAAGATACATTTTTGTTAACAGTTATTCTAAAATAATTTCTCCTCATGGACACGGAGGGTTTCATACATGGCCCAAAACTGCCCTCTTTGTTCTCGGTTTCGCAATCACAGGATGGACCCAGAACCTTCGCCTGCTCAGTCTCCTTCTCCTCAAACGTATAAGCCGCACTGCCGCAACGACTGCTGCAGTTCGTCGTCATTTCACAAGCTCCATAATCACTGCACACAGCACACTCTCCTCTGTAACAAAGAAACTACACACAACACACGGTCCTTTGTATAAAAAGAAACAGGAAAAGGAAATGCTGCATTTCAGGAAGTCTTTTTCATTGGACGCCTCCGTAAAGACCAGAATTCTTTTTCATTGGACGCCTCTGTAGTTGATCAAAAAACGCACGTACGTCGCACGTTTTCAAGTGTGCGAAAACGCTAGACAATACGCTCAAAAAACGTCCGGAAAAAACGCGCGTAAAACATGCACATAGGAAACGCCCAGGTGTGAACCCAGCCTTAAGGTACTTGAATGCATTTTTAAGATTTAACTCCCGAGTTTAGTGTGGCTTTAAAGGAGAACTATGAGGTGAATGCTTTTCACTCACCTCATAGTTCTAGCCGACCTGTGACAATGAGACTGTCACAGGTCGGCTCAGTAGATCGGGAGGTGAGCGAACACATGCCCGTGTTCGCTCACTTCTCGATCCTGTCACAGCTCTCTGCCGTGACAGGGGAAGGGCTGGATTCCCCTCTCCCCGCTCCGATCTGCCAGCGCTGACTGGCGGAACGGACGGGGGAGGGGGCGGGTACAGCTGCCTCTGCCTCTAGATAGGCAGAGCCAGCTGTCACTCACGCAGCTGGGCGGATCCCGTCGTCTACGTCGGGATCCGCTCCGGCATCTCAGTATACCGCGAGCTGTAGCTCGCGGTATACTGAGCTTAGGGTAACGGGAGGACGCTAGTTTGTGTCCTCCCGTTACCCTAAGGAGAACTATGGGGAAAAACACTGACCCCATAGTTCTCATTTAAGTCTCTTCTTTTACAGATTTTTTTCATATATAAAACAGCGACAGGATCCCTTTAAAGTAAACCTGTCATAAGAAAAATACAGAGGTTGAAACTGCTGGAACTTCTGTATACCTGGCTGACTGCTGAAAATGCTCTTTGCCTGTCACTAATGTGGAATGGTTTGCTGACCTGGAATAAGCATACAAATTGGGAAAGGCAGAGCCATGTCCTTATCAACATATTTGTCTGTAACATAAAGCTAGGAATAAATCAAGTCAGTATGTCAGTCAGACAACTAACATTTTTATTTATAAGGGGATGTCAGCAATGGCAGCCTCCAAGTTTCCGTCATAACAGGGTTCCACAACACTTCCCCTTCAACTACTTTGATTAAGGTTAGGATCACAACCATAAAGAGTAATATGAACTTTTTATTCCAGTGATGTTTTAAACTGAAAATCTGAGAAATCCTTACTAATGATTTTTGCTGCACTTTAGTATTAGGACACCCAATGTCCACTCAGACGTGCAGCATTTTTGGGAGAAGATCATCTTGTCTGACAGGGTTTCAGGCATGAAAAGCTCTTACCAGACATTAGTCCACGGGTGATCTAACAAGTAAATTAATTTAAAATAGTACCTTGTTATTCACTTTCCATTTCAGAAAAAAATAGATGTCTCAAACCATTTTCAATGTTATGTATCACTTCAAGCTAAAAAAAACACTTCAAGAGATTACAAGAGGCTGAAGACATATTAGGGTACTTATGCTTGTTCTCAGTAAAAATACATGTAATGATTTTCACAGAAAACATAGCATAAGTACCTGAATCTGTCTTCAGCCTCTTGTAATCTCCTGGAGAGCAGGACTTAGAGCAGGAGAAAGAGGTTCAGCACTTACAGTGAAAATGCTTACAGGAAAAGAACACTAGGATCAATTAGTTAAGGGTGCCGCTGCTCCTTCATTGTCCAAATACAGGTTGAAGAAGGTCCTGTACCAGTCTGTATTGCTCAAAGCCAAACTAAAGTCGCAGCCCTAATGCAAACAATACAATCAAGGTGCAGCAGAATCATAGGTGTTCTATGTCTTACTTTTTTTGCTGACTCCCCTCAGTGTGAAAGTAACATACTCTCTGCAATTGTCCGACACACAACCTGAGTTATACCTACAGCTATCCAGTCAGCAATAGGGTACAAATTCAGCTGAGTTTTAACTGAGGGAGGTACAACATCTCGCTCTGCTGTCTGACGGGTGTCAGAATTACAAGACTGGCTATAAAGAATTTTCCCACTTTAAACCTTTCTACCTACTCATAAACATTTTGTTGATTCACGGTGCTATGACCATACTGAGCGAACATCTGACAGTGAATTTCCACTGCTTTCACTCCCTCTGCCCAAAGCACACTACAACATGTTTTTCTTCAATGGTGCAATCTTAAAATGGAGTGCCCATTTTTCTGTCCACATGACTACCACTCAACTGAAGTACAAGCACAAACTATCCAACAGGCTTTGTAAATATGCTGCGTTGCTTCTCTCTGTTTCAGTTACAGCGTAATATATAAAAAAAGGGATTTTGCGGCGCTAAAAACCTCTACTGTGTCATAAACTAATTAACTAGAAACTACTAGCTGCTACCCCCAGAAGACGTCCTTTGTTGATGAAACGCGTCGGGGCGGGCCTATTCTGACGTCACAGCGTCACGTAGAATCCGGAACGTGAGCGCGGGTATTCGTGAGACATCGATCGTTTGATTTTTAAATGAAAGTTCAGATGTATGTTTTTTTAATAAATGGTTTTTAACATGCTTCACCATG
This sequence comes from Nanorana parkeri, assembly GCF_000935625.1. Taxonomy (NCBI): domain Eukaryota; kingdom Metazoa; phylum Chordata; class Amphibia; order Anura; family Dicroglossidae; genus Nanorana; species Nanorana parkeri. The sequence continues at coordinate 147,239 of NW_017308045.1, forward strand.
AGGAGTCCCTCTTGATTTTATGATTTCTAGGTAACATCATTCGGCCAAACTCCTGGAAGAAGTACCAGAGAAATATCTAATCCTATACCTGCTTCATATTGACTGCAAAAGCTCTAAAGGATTTGTATGCGGTGAGTGAGCATTGCCTAGGGGGTTTGTCGTGTGAAACACTCTGAAGATTACTTTATGCTCCAATAGTGGATACACCAGCACGTTATCTAAGAGATTGGAGGACGCTTATCAAAAACTTTTTTTATCACCATATGAACCTAGATTGAATTGTTTTGTTTGTTTTTCATTTTGAACACCAGTATTTCACGGTTTTTCATAAGTGGAGAGGTCTGTATAATCAGACAGGGGTCATTTAATTATCTATCACTTGCACAAAGTGACTGTACACTTTAATATTTATTAATTTAATTTGAGTCACCATTGTTTTTCCTTTTTGGTCAGTGATAACATTGAATATAAATATTTATTTATTTAGTTACCACTATCCCTAAGGACCACCCAGGTCTATATGTTTCTTTATTCACAGATTTAATAGCTCTAGAGGAGAGTTTTTTCACTGTTAGATTATTTGCACAAATCACCTTATATGCGAGTCACAGTTTCTGTTTCTAGTTAATTCGTTTATGACAAAGTAGAGGTTTTTAGCGCCGCAAAATCTCTTTTTAATTTGTTAGGACTTTCTCAGTCTACGATTGCGGCTGCTTTATTCCTCTGATAGTTCATCCATAAGCACAGATTAAAGGAGAACTATGGAGTTAAGGCTTTTCCCCATAGTTCTCCTTAGGGTAACGGGAGGACACAAACTAGCGGTACTCCTGTCACCCCAGGCTCAGTATACCGCAAGCTGTAGCTCGCGGTATACTGAGACGCTGCAGCTGAAGCAGATCCCGACAATTATACCGGGATCCGCCCAGCTGCGTGACTGACAGCTGGCTCTGGCTAGCTAGAGGCAGAGCCAGCTGTACCCGCCCCCTCCCCCGTCCGTTCCGCCAGGCAGCGCTAGCGGAGCGGGGAGGGGGGAATCCAGCCCCTCCCCTGTCACGGTAGAGAGTCGTGACAGGATTGAGAGGTGAGCGAACGCCGGTATGTGTTCGCTCACCTCCCGATCTACTGAGCCGACCTGTGACAGTCTCATTCGATTCTCCCTCGTATATATGTTTATTTATTTATTTTTGTAAGAGAACAGGCTCAACTAGTAGGGGCAGCGTTAAACCACACATGAGACAGAGACACCCAGGAATAGTCCAAGTAGCTTTGGCCTGCACTTTTTATTCATCAATGCAATTAACAAATACAGATAAATGCAGGTGGGTTTTGTACAGCAAGTCCATAGCATAAAACAAACAAAAGATCTGGTCATCTAGACACCAATGGGCTTCCCAAAATAAACCGCACATGTGCATTCTGACAATAGTCAGCATTTTACTAGCCACATACTTTTACATAGCAGTGGAAGAGAGCCATTGAGCCTAGTCAGCTTAAATCTATAAAGGCCTATGGGGAGCTGAGACTAATAATGAGGTCTGGCTAACAGGTAAAACATGGACCTAAGACAGAGGGCTTTATGACACCAAAAGCCATACAAAACCTCCAGTTTCCAAGACCCAAAAATGTTGTATTCTCCATAACAGATACCCTCACTATTTGTATATGAGAAGCCTAGGTGACACATATACACCATTCACAACCCTTCCAGCCAGTG
>NW_017308045.1:148967-172334 GCF_000935625.1 Nanorana parkeri
GTGAGGCTCGCTGATGGCTGAGTCACCAATGTGCAGGGGCTGTCTGTAAGTGGTGTCACTAATGCAAGTGCAGTGTAAAAAAAAAAGGAAGCCAGTGCGCAGTCTAGAACCCAGCATACCTTTTACTCAGGTACTGCCTGTGGGCAGTCCTAATGCAGCATTCATGGTTCAGTTTAGGGACTCCTGTGTGCACTGCCTTTTCCTCTGGACTGCATTGATCTTTATAGGCCATGTATTGAGCACAGCACCGATCCTTCTGGGACATGCACCAAGCACTGCACAGCATGGACATGCTCTCAGTGCACACAGGCGGTACAAGTGACCATCTTCCCCTGTATACAGCAACACTGGTGCCAGGCACACCAGCAGCCTGGTGGTCTCCAACAACCAAACAGGTCACTTCCCATCCTGAGGTGAGTGACAGTTGCAATCTAATTTGCTGCTCTAGACAATGTAGACACTGTTCAGATGGCTCCAGTCCTCCAAACAGAACATTCATCTCCATATACATACAAGAAAGAAAAATTCCACCCAGATCTGACCTTTTCAGCTTTGCCTTGGTACAAGCAAGCTGAATTCGAGATTGGCTTCTTGTATCTTTAACCCTTTCGCTGCCAAGCCCTCCGGAACATTTTTCAAATCAGCTGGCCAAGCCATTTTTGAATTTTCTGCAATTTTTTCCTATTGATTTGATTTTCAACTGCTGCGTTGCTAGCGTTTGTAAAAGACCCCCCAAACCATATATTTTCTGAAAGCGCAGGCCCGGTAGAATAAAAAGATGGTGATGCTAAATTTGTAGGCCCTGCGATTTTTTGCGCAAATGTTTCTCAAATTAATATTAAACCGAAAAAAATACACAATTCAATTGTTAAAACACACCAAAATCAGTATCCGTGTATGAGAAGAATCTGCAGGCTGTGCCACCCCTCTATTCCTCCCCCACGAAGCCGAGCTGTGTTGGCGCCCCTGTTGCCATGGCGCCCTGGGCTCACACACCCCAAAGGTTGGCCCTGGCTGCGGCCCCTCGCAGCTGCACCCGAGGTGAGTGCCTTACTCGCCTCACCCTTCCTATGGCCCTGCATGGTAGTACCTGGAATAGATCTGGAAAATCTCCCTCCTACTACTTTCTTTCAGAACACACACACTTTTTGCATTCCATTCTCTAAAAGGCACGCCATCATATTAGTGTGCTAATCTAAGATTCTCATAAATTCGGCACACAATACTGAGCAATAGAACAATAGCTCAAGGTGAATCTGCTCCACAATACTGAGCTCCACCCTGGATCTTATCTAGATCATGCCTGAGCAATGACCAATGTTGAATTTCTGAATTCACCTTTTAATTGCTGGAAGCGTGCATCATTTTCTTCTCTACTTACATTTTCATAAATATTAAATATCAGAAGATTGGCAGAGAAGGTTGGAAATTTTTTCTTCTAAGGACAGCTTGTTGTTGGCTGGAAATATTATTGATGGCTCAGGTATATAAATAATACAGTCCACTCACAGAGCTGGTAAAAATAAAAATAACTAAGCCTTCTTGTTAATCCGAAGTGACAACTGTGGGCAAGCAGTTACAAAGTGCTCAGCTGTGATAATGCCTACAATTTCAGCTAGAGGATTCACATAACAAGATGCAGCCGAGAATTACACATCTACTGGTCCAAAATAACAGGACGCAGAAGTGGCTTCAAACACTGAAGTTGTTGTTTTTTTGTGGGGGAGGGGAGTAGCGATGCTGCACATCAAATCATGTTCTTGGCAGGCAAACGTCATGTCAAATAGAAACTATTAATGAAAGGTTAAACTACAAGATTAAACTTGGACAGGTACCTTAGTGGCTGTACAATCAGATAGCATCAGCTGTTATCTGTGCGTTTTGGAAGGCGATAGCATCAGCTGTTAAACCTGAGAAAGAAACCAATTTTCTCTATGCCTTGATAGAATGTAAGAAACTGTTCCAAGTCAGAAGGTGGCCACTTCTGTCAAGCTCTGTATATTAGATACCGACAGGGTGTTTCTTCTAAAGTAAACATGCACTGTCAGTCCTTTAACCTATTTTGCTGTGAATAGAGAATTTAATTTGCTCAGTAGTAAGCAACCTGTACATTAGGTAGTTAGGCGGTCACAGATTATTTTAGAGTGGATAGACATGCATGCACACCCCGATTGCCTATGTGACAAACAATATGATTAATGTTTCAGCTTATGCTACAGACCAGTCAACCCAGCTCAATGCTACCAAGTGTAGATGGGAGGCATATACAGATGTGTATTTATTTTCTTTCTTTATTACAGGTATTTATACAGTGCTGAAAAGTTACACAGCGCTTTACATAGTTGCACATTCACTTCACTCCCTACCCTCAGGGAGCTTACAATCTAAGGTCCCTATCTCACATGCATACTGTACATATCAGGGCCAATTTAGACAGGAGCCAATTAACCTTGAGTAGAGGCTATGGACATGGGATACAATTTTCTAATCAGAGGGAAGAATAGCAATCTGAAAATTGTATCCCATGTCCATAGCAGTGACGTGCAGTACCTCTTGCTCCGGGTGAAACCACAAAATAAAAGCAACAAATCAGGAGCGCAACTACCAAAGATTGTATGAGTAAGTTAAGTCTGGCGAAGGGCCCAGTGGATATATGAAATGTGGACAGTGTCAGGAGCGCTATTAGATCTTAGAGCGTGGAGTGTGGGTGTCTATGGCAATATCACAGCAAGCAAAAGGGACTTACGGTTAGGAGCTCCCCTGTTGTCTGTGCGACCAACTCCTTGGACAGATCTTGGTTCGAAGGGATGTCTCCGGTGGTATAAGAGGCTGGTTCAGAATGGATGTGCCTCTGTATGGCCGCCCACGTACTCGACTGGCCGGGCCGAGCAGCGTCGGTCAGGAACGGAGAAAAAAAGGGGGAGGAGCTACACGCGGCTGCGGAACGCCGTGCGCCGTGTGTCAACTCGATGGCAAATACCCTGAGATCCTGGATTCTTTTAAAGTGTTTAGTGGTAAAGTGTCTTGGGACACTGTGCTCAAGGTCTCCCTTTTCAATGAGCCTTCTGTGATCCCCTATTCTTGCCCGCAGTGGACGTATGGTCCGGCCCACATATATCAGCCCACAGGGGCAGGTGAGCCCATAGACCACATGGTCGTGGGAACATGTAATGAACTGATTTATCCGATATGTCTTTTTAAGATGATCTGAGAAGCTTGTTTGTCCATGTTGTATGAACTGACAAGTGAGGCATCTGGGCTTTTTACATTGGAAGATGCCCACCCAGATTATGTTTGGATAGATTGAAATTTTTTATTGTTGTGGTGGGGTTTTTTGTATTTGTGGATCTTCTTTCTTTGGCATTTTTGCTATTTTTCCCACCTCTGATTCCTCTTCTGGTTTTTTTCTTTTTGTATTTGGGGTGTGTAGCGGGTCCTCCCCTAAAAAAGAAGGATTTGACCCATTGAGTTGACACAGAGGTACTGTGGTTTCGTTATTAAAAAATTCAGAGATAAGGATTATCCGGAAGAACTCATCACTGACGCCTAATCAAAATACCTTGATCGGGCACCAGCAATAGATAAAGAGAGGGATGTTGACTTGGTGACCAACAACACCAACGACATCAGATTTATCACCACCTTCAACAATAGTTTTAAAGTAATTCGGAAGGTAATCAATAAACACTGGTACGTCCGGGAGAAAGACCCGAAATTGGGCCCAAATTTACCCCCTAAGCCCTCCATTAATTTTAGAAAAGCCAGGAACGTGAAGAACAAAGTCGGGCCGAGTCGTGCATTTCAGGCACCCAACACCTCCAAAAAGAACTTCCTTTTACTAATTCCTGCAAAGATGCAAATCATTCCTCCATGCCCCCTGTGACCTTGCGAGATATACTGTGCCAACAAACACAGATCAGACCATCTCCACTCAAATGACAGCCCCAAACAAGACCGAAGGGTTATTAGAGGCCACAGATCTTTGTCGGTTAGAGTACTGACAGGTCACATTCAAGGCGGACCTAGACTGCTAACTTATTCCTCCCACGGGAGTGACAGCCTATCACTGGGCCCAACGAAAGCACACTCCTCCCCTTTATCCAATTTAAAAGAAGACAGGTTTCCCGCGTTCTCCAGCACCCTGAGGCTTGATAAAGAGGTAACCCCTCGAAACGCGTAGCCACTGGAGACACCCGATTGAAAGCTTTTTCCTCCATAATTCTTTTTGCCTCCCCTGACCGCACATCCCTGGCCATAGATACCTTTGGTTCAGTTATTATAATTTTTGTGTCACTTAAATGTAAAAAAGTTCAGTTAATCTCTGCAATATATGCATCTTTCCCTGTTTTTTCTTCCTTTAAAAATGCTGCAAGTATAGAAAAATACCTGCTAGTCCCTGTGCTGCTTTGAAATTTCAGCCAGCCCTGCCTGCTGAACTCCAGAACTCTGCGTGTGCCCCCAATGCTTTCGTTGCCTAGCGTTTTACAGCTAGGCCAGTAATATAAGGTTTCAGCATTTTGAATAAAAGTAATACATTTCAGCCTATTTGAACAGGAACATGTGCTATTGGCACAGTGGAACAAGGGTTCAGTGCTTTATTGTTAATGCAATGTGTTAATTAGTCCATGCAGTGTACCTGACAGTAGAATTTATAATGGATATGGGTCTTTGTAAAGAATACTATGCAATGTGAATAAAGCTATTACTCTATCTACTTTGCATAATATGATCTGACTACAAAGAAAGAAAAACTGTTGAACCTGGCAGCACACCTTGTAAAAGTACAGAAGTGTCAGTCAGAGTACTGTCATTCTATTTGGTAATCTTTCTGGACCCTGCTCTGATCCAAAAGCCACATGCTCCTAAAACCATTCATTCTAAAATCCAAGAACTGGGCTGTCTGTGAAAATAGAGACAGGTAGGATAAAGATAAAGATTTACCACTTATTGGATTTACACCAGTTGAAAATCAACGTACATTGTTACTGTAAGTGAAGACTCCATAAACAAGTGATGGCCCTTTAGCTGTGTCTTTATGCACATTTCAGCAAATATCAGCCAGGGTCAGATTTACTCTCTATGCTGCCCCAAGGTCAGGTTCCTCAATGCGCCCCCCTCCCCACCAACCCCCTCCCAGAATGGCAACCAGATGGTGGGGAGCGGCAGGGTTGGTTTACATTTTTTTAAACTTTTTCTTTATTATTTTTTGCTTTTTTGTTTTTTAAATAATTTTTGTATCTTATTTATCTATTTTATTATTTTTTTAATCAATTTTTATAATATTTTTACATTTTTTTTTTCACTTTATTGCTCTTTCATGTCAGTGTTCACATGGAGCACCACTCTCCATCCTAAAGAGAGGATCTCCATCTCCGGAGAGAGGCGGCCGGTGGGGACAGAGGTAGCGGGTGGCGGGGGGGGGGGGGGGGCGTAGGGGGACAGACCTGAAGGCTACATACAAATGATCTCGGCATCATCGCTGAGATTGCTTGTACAAAACGAGCGTCGGCTTCCCGCTGTACATTTACAGCAGGGCTAAATGTAGAAAACTACTACCCGCCCGGAACTGCATGTCCCGGACGTCGGGCGATAGGAATTCCACACCCTTGCCGCCCCTCTACTCCCTCCCGCCCCGAGGCCGGGCCTTGTGGGAAATCTGGCCCTGTTAACAGCACCTATCAACTGGGCTGTCATCTGTTTTTGGCGACCACTCATGAACATCACAGACTACTAATCCAAAGCAGAGACTGGTTACACACACAAGTCTTCAGCCTACCATACATGGACACATGTTTGATCTTATATATTACATAGTCAATGGCACTGCAGCCACGCCCCTCACCCGTAGTGCGATCGCCCGCACCCGAAACGCAGGCACATTAGTGCCTGCGTTCCAGTCCAGTGAGATCTGCAAAAATGCAGCAAGCACTATTTTTGCAGATTACACTGGACCGGAATGCAGGCAGGCGATCACACTGTGGGCGGGGGGCATGGCTGAGGTGGTCGTGTGGCCGACGTTGCACATGGGGAGAGGTGTCCTGCTCCTTTCCGTCTGCGGCATCTAACACATTCAGCCGGCAGCCACACGAGCACCGCGGGAGAATAGCCGTAGCTAGCTCCTTTTACGCCCGAGGCAAGAAAAAAAAACGTGCCCCCCCAACAGGTGTGTGACATCACCCAGCGCCCTGCCTCCAGGATTTTTATTTTTTAACTATTTCTTCTATTTATTTTTAATTTCATTTTAATTTTTTCATTTAATTTTTTTCGGGTAAATATTAGTGCTCTAAACATCCCCCTGATATTTCCCTTATAAAATAGAAAAAGAAATTGAGGACACAAAGTCCTCAATCTCTTTTTCTGCAGCCTCTGTTCTAAATGAATGGAAAGCACAGAGGCTTCCCATTCATTAAGAAAACATTTACTATCAAGCAGTTTCTGAATGGGGAGGAGCCTCTGTACAGAGTGCTACTCCCCATTGAGAATCTCATGAATGAACCGGAAGTGATGAAAATCACATCCTGTTCATTCATAACTGAGGACACATAGTACTATGTGTCCCCAGTTATTTACAAACACTGGAGTGATCAGCTGATCGCTCCAGTGTTTGTCCTGCACAGAGGATTGGTACATATCACTGATATGTACCGATCGTCTGCCACTCAGCCACACACAGGAGGGCTCAGCTTCTCCTCTGGATCTCCGCTGCTCTCCCGGGCAGATGCAGCGGGGGATCCGACGAGAAGTGAGGTAAGCACTTCAGCTGCGGGCGGGCAGGGGGCATTCGGACGGAGCCTCTGTCACAGCAGCATGTGCGGTGAGGAGAGAGAGAGAGCCGTGGGCTGTCAGATCCAGGCTGAGCGGCTCTCTCTCTCCTCACCGCTAGGCGTGCTGCTGTGATAGCGGCTCCACCCCCGCCGCCGCCTGCAGCGTTTCGTTCATTTCTCGGATCCCCACTGCATACAGATGGGGGAAAGCAGGGCGGATCTAGAGTAGCCCCACTGCAGGAGGAGAAGACATCGCGATCTACCAGGGATCGCTTTGCGATCGACTGGTAGATCGCGATCCACCTAATGGGCACCCCTGTTGTACAACATGCATAGAGCAATATATGTACATATATGTCAGGTGACTGGTAGATCTTCACATGTCTTTTTAGAGTGGTACCTAAAAATATTACTGTGTACGGTATATCAAGCTTTACAAGTATTAAAGCCAGTTAGCCATTATAGGAGCCAGGCAACTTGTATTTTCAGAAAGGAGCCTATTTGTTTCTCTAATGTCTACATTTACATATATAGTTCTACTTTAAGGACATTTCCCAAAGGAAAACAAAAGCAAAGATTGTTTTCGGTGATTATACGTCAAATGAAAAATGTTGTGTAGGGTGTTTGGCAGTCATTTAGAGAACAGATCTCTCTTTAAAACTCATACTGAAAAACTGCTCATGTATGGCCAAAGTCCAAAAAGGTGTTGATCCACAGAGGTTGATTTACTAAAGGCAACTAGGATGTTCACTTGGCAGGGGAAGTTTCCACTCAATTTAGCGAATGAGAGGAAACTCTATTGACTTAAATCATCTAATCATGTGCAAGCAAAAAATAAGTTTTTTTTATTTTCCTTGCATGTGATTGGGAATTCTTTGCAAAGTGAAGTTAAAGGGTTATTTAAAGCCTCCCATGTTTTGCATAAAATCTACTGCTAGCAAGCAGTAGATATGTGCAAAAACATAAAAAAACTTTAAAAAAAAGGGTTACAACTTACTTGTGTCTCCACCGCACGCTCTCGCCCGAAGAGCTGAAGATTCTCGGGCGGCCGCAGGATCTTGGGGAGGGAGCATGTGCAGTTCCGATCTTCGGCCAGGAGAAGAGGAGAGACACAAGGTAAGTCAATGCAGGCGGCTTGCACCCGCACATACTCCGTGGGACAGGAAGTTCCAGGAGGAGAGAAGAGTCAGCGCTGGATCAAAGACCAGCACCAGCGCTGGAGGAACTCCTGAAAACTTCTGGAAAGAAGATGATCGGTTCCAGAGGCATCATTTAAGGTACACTAGTATGGGGGGAAGGGGGAATGATCTTTTAATGTCACTTTAAGGGAAAATTCCCTTGTATCATATGCAAGGGAAAAAAAAACAGTATGAGCCGGGACACCCGCACCCGTACGGACCTGCACTTGGGGTGAGCGTAGGGTGGCGTACGGTCGCATACTCCCAGAGTGAAGGACGGGGGCTATGTACTAATCACACGCAGCACCTGTCCTTCCCGGGAGCTGCCCGATATGGCCGTGCATGCAGCTGAACCTGCCGGCCTTTTCTAGTGTGAATGAGGGCTTAGTAAATCAACACCATAAAGTCAACATCATAAACTCTAATATGTCCTTAAATAACTTATTTTTCAATTTCCAATGTGCATGATTTCTGGTTATCTATATTTATACATAAAAATGATGAGCACTGAAAACCTGTAGACTCTGTTTAAAACACGAAGCAGGGTTCTTTTGTCTAGCAGACATTGCATATTTATTTATATTACCTAATAACAGCCATTACTTATGTGTGAAAAACATTATTCATGTCAATCTGTTATGCGGCATAGCAAATCCGCATTTTAGTTTTCAATTTCTGAGTGAAAAATTACCTTGCAAGTATTTTAGTATCTGAGATTAATTAATTGCCATACTCTTTTTGTAATTACACAGGATTTACTAGCAAAAGGAAAATTGCTGCCCAACAACAGAAAGAAATGACTAGATTGAGTAATTGCCCTATCATGTTGACAGCTGCTTGGAAACCTGTACCTACTGCTGAGCTTGGCTGTCTGCAGGAGTTTGACTGAAGGTTTCAGGATCGAAGAGCAAATCATATTCCTACTTCCTTTTTGTTCGTGTTGGAACTTTTTGTTATGCTGTCTGTTTTATACCACTTTTGCTTTGACATAGCTTTTGTTTATGAAGAAAAATATTAATCAGGGCTATTCACAAAAGGGTGAAGAGTTTGGAGAAGGCAGGAGAAGTGAACAATCTAGGACAACATAGCTGAACTGGAAAGTGAGCTGAATTGTAGAATTTTTCCAAATCAGCTATGTTGTCCTAAATTGTTTACTTCTCCTGTCTTCTCCAAACTCTTCACCCTTTTGTGAATAACCCTGTATGTATTGAAAGTGGAGGTAGTGGTGGACAAGCAGATGATACCTATGCAAAGAAATAGTTTAGTTCTCTGTAAGTGTTTGTCACTTGTCACGATGTTTCCATTTGGAACGCACAGGGCATCTCCAATATATTGCCCCAACATCTCCCTTACTGACATTACCAGCATCAATGTGGGCATCACTTTCTTTAAAACTGAAGCATGGGGCTGAACCTTTCCTAACTACTGTGGATCCCCCTACACTGCCCATATGTCCCTCTTAATATTTCTGTGTGCAGTAAAACAGGCTTCACAGTCAGTATGATAGCCTTGAATGACTTGCTTGTTCATTCCTCACCTTAGGACTCATGAACACAGGCAGCTAAACCCATAGTCCATAAATTCCTGTGTATTTCCCCCACCAGGGAGCCACAGGGGCGGGTTACAGCCTCTGTTAGAAATCAATGGCTGTACGTTGAGGTATTCTTTCTCATACGCGGACTTGCATAAAACACATGCATGCGTGGGAGTTCACAATCCCATTACAGCAAGTTTGGCATATACCAGCGTACAGCTATTGACTTCTATGGGAGGCTGTACACAGCACCTGTGGCTCCCTGTCGGGGAAAAATGTGCAGGAATTTAAGGTGCCCATACACTGTGCGATTATCGCGGGAAATCCCGCGATCGTACGACAATCGCAAAGTGTATGAAAGGCGTGCAACCGTTTTTACTGTACCGTCGCACGTCTTTTGTCTAAGGAGCATGTTCGAAAACCAGCATTGCGGTCATCAGAAGCCCGCCCCTCAGCGGGGCGGGCTGGCGATGATCGCAAGTACGATCTGCCTGTCCAAGAAGGACAGATCGTACGTTTTTTAAATTACTTTACAACCATCGCAAGACTAAGATCTTGCGATGGTTGTAAAGTGTATGGCCACCTTTACATTGTATGGGTGTAGCCACCCATGTGCATGAGCCCTAATTGTTTTTTCTGCTTGGTTAAACTTCAAGTCCTGTTCCATAGAAATTATTATTTCATATTTTGCACTTCATAGTTACATTGTTAAATACATATTTAGTAAAGTTAAAAAGGAAACATGTCTATTGAATTTATCCAAAAGGCAAAAATAAATCAATTAAATAACTGAATGCACGGAACCCTAAATGTGCATTTGATCCACTGGAAGGCAAAAAATCCTTATGAAGCCTGGTCTAATTTGCTCTGAAAGGGAAACAAATCTTTCCTGATCCCCTAAAGGAATCAGACACTCTCTGGATCAATAAACTATAGTGTCATTTCTTATACATTTTAATAGTAAAGTTTTATTTTGTGTATTTAAAAACAATTTGAGCTTTTACTGTAAAGAAGTCTTTCCATATGTGGAGATTATATTGTTTTTCCCCCCTTGTTACTTGCATATTTACATTACTTTGATCCAACACTAAGACCTCTAAACCTCATGAGACACTGCTGCACTTTGCAGGAGCATCTATTTGCAAGATTTGGGATTCTCTGTAGGTATTCAAGTAAGAGATCAAGTTTAGAGTCTTATATATCGCAAAAAAAATACAATAAATATATGTAGTGACCCCTGGGGACATTATTGAAGCTCTTCTAAACACCTCCTGCTTTCCAGCTCCCTCATCAACTCCTCCCATGCTCGCCTCCGGGATTTCTCCAGAGTCTCTCCCATCCTCTGGAACTCTTTACCCCAACCTGTCCGACTATCTCCTACTCTGACTTTAGGCGATCCCTTAGGACTCATCTCTTCAGGGAAGCCTATCCCACCTCAACCTGACCTCAACCTGACCACTGAACCATCACGTTCTCAAACAATTCATCCCCACACAGCTACCTTCTCATGTGTCACTGGCCCCTCCCCTTTTAGATTGTAAGCACTCATGGGCAGGGCCCTCCTTACCATCTTGTCTTGTGATTGTAATGTCTTCCTTATATTGTACAGCGCTGCGTACACTGTTGGCGCTCTATAAATCCTGTATAATAATAATAATAATTCTCAGCTTTCCCAAGATCTGGCCGAAGAAAAAAACATATCAGCAGCTATGGCCTGTGTGGAAAATCCTGTCCCCTGTTAGCAAGCTGCTGAGAAAGACCCTTGCTCTCTGTGTAGAAACAGTGGTCTCTCTGCAGAGGTCTGACATGCTCCCCCACTCCTGCTGAGTCACAGCTAGAACTCTGCAAACACAGTTTAGATTTGCTAAGTGGGAGCATGTCATATCTCTGCAGAGAGACCACTGCTTTCACACAGAGACCAAGGGTCCATTTCTACAGCATGCCGACAGGGTCAGTCTTTTTACTTATGCTGTGGCTATTTTCTGAAGGAAACAAACTGTGCACCTTTTTGTTTTTATGTATGTAAAATGTATTTAGCAGATTTAAATTGAAAGTCCAATTGACCCTTAAACCATGCCCACAGAGAATGCTTGCAGCTTTGGAGTCCATTTCCGCTGAGGTATTAAAAAAAAAACAACCATATGCCAGCAATGTACACTGAGTGTACATAAAGCAGGCATATGCAGTTGCTGTATATGAACAGAGAAACTTACTTGTTAGCTGTCCTCTTCATCTCCTTATGGGTCCTTCTAATATGGCAGCATCTGTGCTCTGCAAGCAGACTGTGTAAATTAACACTTTCTCTCTGAGCTCTATCCTCCCCATTCATTAATATTCATAGTGTCAACTCCATCTGGACAGTGCAGAGCTGGTGTGCAGTGATCTTCTTACACAGAATCAAAGGAAGGGGTCAGCTGCTTAACAATTCAACCCCAGTGTCAGACTGAGTCTCCTGTGGAACACATTTTGAATTTGTAGGACTCAGGCCCACTAAAAAGTACAAAAATAAAATACAGCTAGCAATGTCATGAAAGTGACATATACATCATCACTGCATTACCACAATAAATGCTCATCACTTACAAAAGGTGGAAATGGAAAAGCAACGTTTACATGACTCCAATGTGACATCACAGGTGTGCTGAAGGGTGCATTGCAGTAGGGCAGCCTATTCAATTGAATAGGCTGCCCATCTAAATCACACTCACAGAAGTGTATGTACTGCAAAGCATGGTAATAGGTTACCATGTGTTGTGGTGTGATGCAATGCACATACAGTGGCTCGGTTCCTTGAGGTGCCATTAAGGAACCATGGTACTGCAGCGCACCTTTTCAGTGCAATACGCAATCTAATGCCCAGGGGGGTCACGTGTGGGCATCGCAGAGTTGTGAACAGAGTGTTGGGGCCCATTTATACCACAACTCTTTGCACTGGTGCACACACACTTTTATGTGTTAGTGCATACAAATTTGCGCTGCTTTCACAATGCATGTAGTGTGCTAATACACATAACTTGCATTACTGAAACAGCCTGGAGTGATCAGGCCTTGAAAGTAAGGCAGAGCACACCCATACAGTATATTTCAATACTACTGTATACAAGTACATATAGCTTTTATATTAAAGTAAAAAATTAAGTACTTAACCTAGTAATGGAGATTGCAGAGAACCCATTGGATTACATAATTCTGAGAACACTGTATGTCATAAAACGTACGTCATATGGACTTAATGACTCTCCCCCCAGCAATATATTATCCTGACTCTGCTCACATTGCTCCATCAATGTGTCAAGAGCAATACATTCTGCTTGTATGCTTGCAGCTAGAATAGAAAAGATCACCCCCCCCACCGACAGCACAAATGCCATTGTCAAACTCTCATTTTTCAAGCATTCACCAGTTGTACAACTACAGCCACAACAATAAAATTTTCTGTGATTCCATCATGACTGTGCAAGTGCAGTCAGTAACTATGAAATTCTAGTTGCTGTATAAAGTTGCCGAACATGGTCCTAAACGGGGTGATCTGTTTTTTTTATTTGCAATCTGTCCACTTTAAGTGCATTTAAAATATAGAAGCAAAATGCACAATGCTTAAACTGATTTGGACAAGAAAAGAGTCAAATTACTGTGGTGTCATTTCTGAGAGGCATTCACAAGGGCCACTTACTACAGTGACAGAAATATGCCCGTGAGCTATGACAACAAACTGTTGCTTTTAAAGGATGCCATTCACGTAGCAGATTTCTGACTTTAGTGAGTGCTCACTGTACACATCAAAGGCTTGAAGTCCCTGAAGCAACATTTGTATAGCTGACAAGTTTAGTCCATCTCAGAGGAATGCAGGGGAGCCACATGCCAAGAATTATGTAGTCTTAGAAACTGCAAATTGCTATATTGTTAACACAGGTATTAAATAGTGTTACACACACGCAGCATACAAGGTGGCAATAGGACTTACTGACTGAAACTGTGATACTGCAGCTTGGTATACCAAAGGAAAGGGTGAAAGTCTTGTTAAGCGGAGGGGAGGTGTATGATATGAGCTCATTTGTGTAGTCAAGAGAAAAGAAAAAATATGCATTTGTATTCCAAACCAATATTCGAAATAACAGTTAACAAGGCTAAACACAATGGCGCTGATTTATAAATCTTCCGCCCAGCTTCCACAGTGCCAACCAGTGGTGGTAGTGCCGTTCAAATCGCACTCTGCTCGTAGAATTTATATAAATCAGCCCCAATGTGTACAATGCAGTATTCCATAGTAGCCAATCAGATCTCATCTGAATTTCTAAAAGCTAAAATCTAATTGTTTCTGTGGTATATCACACACCATTGCACTTTAGTGACTCTGTAAAAAAAAATGTAGATCAGGCATATACTTCACTCTAGGAGCAAACTCCATGCAGATAGTGTCCTGACCGGGATCAGAACCAGGGACCCCAGTATTGCAGAAGTGCTAACCACTATGCCACTGTGCTGCCCCAAGAAGGGAGGGAAAACCCTCATGTTAAGTGGACACAGTAATTTAGGTACTTTTTTTATAAAGTAAAAAAGTGTAAGGTACACACTGACATGAGATGACAGTTGGCTGATCTGGTCATTTTTGGCTAGATCCTGTAAAGAGTCTCACATTTATGGATAGCCCCTGACAGGGTAAAAAATAATGGTGTTCTTGCCCTGATTTGTATTGCTTTTCCATTTGCATCTACCTACTCCACTGATCTCCTCCCCTCTCCTGACACCATTAGTATGAATTTTATGGTTCTGTCAGCTGTACCATTATACTATGCATGCACATCTCACCACCCTAGCTTGCTATACACAGCATTCATTTTGACTGATTGCTGTTGAGTCAGTCGAAATTTGAGCTGCAGGTGGCCACATTGGCACCTCAACAAAGACTGATTGAAAGATCGAAGGAGCTGGGCAGAAAAAAAGTTGGCTGAACGGTGACTGCATCAATTTAGTATTGATAGAAGTGCCGGCTTTCAGAATGCAATAGCCCGGCAGGGGAGATTCGTTCATCCATGGTGTTCACTGTGGATGGAGCAAATTGAGGGATTTCTCTCATTCAGCCCAGCTTATATGGCTGGCTTTAGCATCTCTGTCAGGTTTTTGCTATCTATTTCTGCTCTAAGGGCTTGTTCATACCTATGGTGTGTATGCTCATGCAGAGACGTGCTGTGTTATTGCTTGCAGCCATCTGTACATCTTTATGAGATGATGCGGCCCCATGTGGCTACACGCCGACCTGAACCTGCACACCAGTGCAGGCCTGGATGTCCGCACTTGGATGCAGACAGTGTGCATGCAAGTGTGGACACCCAGACCTGCAGAGATGTGCAGGTTCAGGTCAGCGTGTAGCCGCGTGCAGCTGCTTCCTTCCATAGGGATGTACAGGCGGCTGCACATAATTAGCAGCATCTGTCCCTCCCGCAAGCAGGTCTCTGCAGGGGCATGCACACCGTACTGTGAATGAACCCTGAGGAGATTTCCTTTCACTTCCTGTCCTGGTAGCAACACAGAAAGTGAAGGTATGTCACCCCAGTGCATATAAAGACAGCAGTAAAACCTGAAAGAGATTCTAACATATCTCCACCCAATACAAAATGAAAAAAAAAGTGTCTGTTCCAGTTAAGGAAAACAAACGTAAACAAACAAATGCTATTTTGCCCACCAAAAATGTTACCTCCTCAAAATGCTGCATTAATACCAGTCAGTGTACATTTATCACCCGTTCACAACAGCAGCTGCATTGCACTGTAACCTTTTTTTGTCAGAACTTTATTGAAATGTTACAAAGTGACATTCCGTTCAGTTTTATCAGCTTCATCGTGGTGTGGTGAATTGCAAAAGGTCCTGCATGCATTTTTCTTTTTCATCACACACCACCTGTTCTGCCTCAGGCATATAAGAATAAATATAGGCGTAATTACTTGCCATATCAAAATTGACCACAACATGGTGTTGAAGAGAAACATCTCTATTTACAGTAGCACAGACTAATTTTCTATGGTAAATCTCCCAGCACCCTTCTGCTCAAAGAGAAGTAAACAAAGGCACTCTGGGTATTCAGCCTCCATCTTAGAACAGAGGAAAAGGGAATTCAATGCCATCCTAAGCACATGTCTGGAGCAAATCTCTCGTGGCAACATTACTGATATGGGTGGACTTGTTCCGCTCTGTATATGTAAACTGACATATATACATGTTTATATGTTGATTGTATGTTTTCATGTTCTTTTTCACTAGTTTCACTCCACCCTGTTTTGTTAATAAAGCATCAAGATTTCACTCAGTCTTGCTTATTGCAGAATTGGAGGGTTTAGCTGCATGTCGAGCTATATGGACCACAGGGTAATGTGTAGCAGGGACAGAACACCACCGCAATGTGGTGACGTGAACTATGGCGATTGTAAGCAAGCTAAATTGCCATTGGGACTGTGCAACAATGCAATTGATTTGAAGTAAAGTAAACAATTGCTAGCAGGCAGGGGAAGCAATTTTATTTGATTGCAGAAGAGAAATACAAATCTGTTTTAGCATAAATATCTACCTGCTAGCATTTTTTTCCCAAAAAAGTTTTATTGATTTATTAAGCAATACATCAAACAGACAATAAGTCGAGAACATCAAACAAATAATATTCATGTATAAAGTGTGACATGAGCAATCAAATAATTACATCATAAAATGCAAGACAGAGGGGGGAGACAGCCATCCATGGGGGTAAGATGACATGCAAGTACCAACATCCTGACGATTGAACTTACATGACCTGTAAGGCAGAGCCAATAAATTGTAAGCAACAACATTGCAATAACTCCCAAAATGTAGCCAACTGTTAAGACAGAGGGATGGTCCCTGTGGAAAAATATAAACATGATGCATTGGGATACTGGGTGGGAACAAAGGCAGGACAGGAAGGGTGAGAGAGAATAGTAAAGGAAGGGTGTGGAGAGTGAAAAAGGGGGGGGGGGGGGCAAAGGGGGAAGTGGGGGGAGAGAAAATGAGGGAAGGTGGGGAAGGGGACCCCCAAAAGGAGGTCCCCAGCTGTCAGGTAGGGGAGAAGCCAAGTGCCAAATTCAAGAAACTCAATGAGGAGAATGATTAGCATGCAGTAAACTAGTGATGAGAGAAGGAGGGTTTAAAAACAATCAGTGGGAAGATTGTTCACACATTGCACTTGTAAGTATCGGAATCTTTGAAGAAAACCCATCTGGTCCAAACCTGCTCAGAGTTTCTTTGCTAATATGGATCAATTCTTCCATCTCTTCCACATACTCGATCCTGCGGATAGCATTTTTTTTACAAGTAGACTACGCTGCTTTTAATTTCAATTTTTGACTGCAAGAATACAGTTATATATTATGCATTTCATTTTTCTAAGTGTTTATGTGTTCTAAACTGAATTAAGTTGCATTTGCATTCTCATTGACTTGCATGGGGAGAAAAGTAGTTCTGATGTCATCAAAGACCCATATGTGCACACCATAAGTATTAGGTAAATAAACAGGTCATTTTCAAGACTTTACTGCAAAAAACAACTACAAGTTACACATTTTATTTTTATTATTATTATGGATATCAAGGAAAAAAGGAATAACATAGTTCCAAATCTTTAATGACAGAATACCATTATTTGTCAGACATTTTTGTAGATATTAGGTAAAAACGGAATAACTTCATTTCAGGTCTTCATTGGCCCATTATCTTTTCTCAGGGGTAAATTTTGTCAAGTTCACATCATTCTAATTGTCCTAGATCACGTTAGGTGCCTTAAGCTGAACTGCGTCCTCTCAACACCTATTAGCTGCACTGGGTCATGTTGCTAAATGAAACCTAAATTCAGACATTGCCTGCCAGTCATTTACATCTCATAATCTAGGACAATCTGTAGAATGACAAACTCAGTAGAAAAATCCATTCTCTGGAACTGTTTCTGTTCACTGTTTGTGAACCCTTTCCCTTGCTGTATTTTGTATTTTTACAATCACATAGATGAATATTAAATTGAAACTGTAATGGTTCCTTTTATTTTACCTTTTTTTAAGTCTGTATAGTTTAAAACTGCTTTAAAAACTCTAAGACTTAGCACAATTATTTTTAGCTGTGGTGAAGCACAATTATTTTTAGCTGTGGTGAAATAATCTTTTTTTTTTTTTTTACAGAATTCTGTGAGTCATCGGAATAGGGCTTCATCCCTTATCAGATGGGTAAAGCTAAGGTTTGCATCAGACAAAGGGAGCTGCAAAGCAAGCTATTCTTCTGTATTGTCTTTTTTGAAAACCATAGTGCTCTGGAAACCCAACAGCATAATTCTGGGAACCCAATGTATAATTGCATGGAACTTAATCTTTATTTATGGTGGGATAGTACCACATCCGTATTTGATATCCATACATTACTACCATAATCATATTGGGCTTTTAAGGTACCATGACACAAATCTTTCTCAATCTCAATACATATGTATTTTATTTATTAAAATACATTTTCATTATTACTCATATAAAAACATAAGGTCATAATGACTCAGGTATTGTACCTGGGCCGGCAGTAATTGTTACCTGCTAAATACAGTACATGTAACAACTACTGCTGGCCCAGAATTGGCAGAGGTACAATCCCTCATTATGACCTTACATTTGAAAAGTATTTTGATGTAAATATTGTTTTTATATGAGTAATAATGAAAATGTATTTTAATAAGTTAAATAAATATATTGAGAATAAAACTGTATGTTAAACCCACAAAAAAATGTATCCAAAAGTATTATAGTTTCATAGTTAGCATATTGAAGCCGTGCAATAAAAAAAACAAAAAAAACAACACTGAAGGCATCCATCTAGATGCATCATCAGTGACATGCAAGTTTGGGCTTAGAACCTTTGTCTGTATCCCCATTCAACAGATTTTCTATCACTCTTTATAGCTGTGACAATAAGTCAAGAAATTGAGGAAACAATGGTTGCCAGCACAGGAATGCATAGACAGCCAAAAAACTTTTCCTGTTGATGTTTATAGTATTAGTAAATAAGCCCTCAATTTATATTTTCTGCATTCTACAGTGTGAACACTGTGAACATATGTAAGTATGTATTTGGCCAAAAGTAAAAGGATGAGAATTCAGTACACTATTTCCAATTTAGTGTCCTTTGTTTTCTTATAAAGAAGGTCATAAGAAACAAATGTGATTTTTCTTGTATTTTTTTTTTTTCATTAAGCTGTTTTACCCTTCATTGTTTTTATATATACTGTATGTTATAGATACTCAAGAAAACATGCTGTGCTGATAGATAGTTATGCTTGGAATTGTTAAAGTTATGTCAGCACATTCTCATAATTCTCTTGTCTTCACAGTAATTTTCAGAAAGGTCACCTATTAATCTGCTCTCAAAGTATAAAAAGGAATTCTTACACTTAATGAGATTATGCTTTGAACCTTGAATATGATTCTAGAATATTCATTGTGATCACACTGGCTAAAAAGTCTAAGCTTTAAGGGTCATAGCAATTGGGCTTGGGGCCTTGAGCACTGTAGGGAGTTTGGGACCCAGATTGCGAATTCTAATTACCTGCACATGATATATGTTCTCCAATTATAAGTACTGCAGAGCAGAGTTTACAAAAGCGTTTTACTTGCACAGCAGGGTATACAGTAGTAGTTTCTAGCATGGAGGGTTTAATGGCATTGCACTGTAGTCTTGTTGTGCCAAGTTCATACAGAAGGATCTGTTGGCCACCCAAAGATCTCCTACCTCAAAGCTATAGGACCAATTTACTTCTGCCCTTTGCCTTACTGTTTCTGGCCCACCATACTCACATTCTTCTTTCTCTCTCTACTCGACCACCTCTGCTATCTGTTAGCACTATCTATTCCCCCATGGATAGATAGTTAATTCTTGCTTAGAATCTGCCACGCTGGGATTGCTTTTGAAGGCAGGAATTTGTAAATTGGACAGCCACAAGCATTTTTAGAAGGAGATAAGCAATGACAGCCTGCACATGTTCTTACCATAAGTAAGGTCTTTGCTATACACTTTGTAGCAGGACATTTTCAGATTGCTGGATTGAAAATTTCAGGTTAAATTAGTTCAGTTTATTTTTTTTTCATGAAATTCTGGAAAAATGATAATATAACTTGCTTGAAATCTACTTTTAAGATCATTTTCTTTTAATCCCATGCACAGCTGAAATCAGACTAATTAGGAGGCTATGTACTGTTAGTCCATCAGGCTCTTTTGCATTATATGCAAATCAGATCAGGTGCACATCAGATATTTTCAGGCAGTGGTAGTTAGGCCCGGTACACACCTTGGCGTTTTGTAGTGCGTTCCTACGCTCTGCAAAACGCTCAAACACCGAAATCACATTATTTCCTATGGGTATTGTTCACACCTGGGCGTATTACAGGCCGCATGAACGCGCTACAAAACGCCCTACGCCCAAAGAAGTACAGGAGCTTCTTTGGGGCATATTTGCCATGCGTATCCATTGGGATACATCCAGGTAGCCCTCGGAAACACACGTTTGTCGCGCGTTTTTTACCGCGAATCGCGGTAAAAACGCGCGACACGAAACACGCGACAAACGTGCATATTCGATACACCTAGGTGTGAACCCAGCCTTAGAGGAGATGTTCTGGCAATTTGCAGATGAAGGAAAGTATATGGAGCATCTCAATGGTGTAATTTAATGTAGGTGTCCATTTACAGTCTTGTGAGCAGTAAAGGGACATAATGTTCTGTAGAGCTGTAGGTGAAAGTAGCTGTGTCATCCTGCTAGCTAAGCAGTGTGACAAGGGTGTGTAAATGACAACAGAACAGAATTACAGACCGAACAGAATTACATTTTTAAATGTGTATTTAGGTGTTTGACCGATGTTTTGCTTTAAGTCCTTATTTTCATTGGGTATTCAAAAGCATTTCAAATTTACATTTAAGCGTGGTATTCTTTAAATGTTCTTTACATAGTCTCATGGGTTTCTAAGGGGATAAATGTCACCTTACTAGTAATTACCCATTCAAAGCTACACTGATGTTTACTAGCATCCCACAGTTCTAAAAGTGCCCTTATGATGCTTAAGTTTGTCCCCTTATGACTTTGGACATAAAAAACTGTGATGTTACTAGCACTTAAAAGTACAATTTTGCAAAGTTAACTTGGTCCACCTTAGCTCAATGTAAGTAAGTATATCTGAAATCCGTAAGGCCACCATGGATCCTGAAAATCATTGTAGTAGTGTGCGCTACATACAGTGATCTTCTGGCTGTGGCTTCAGTGGCTTCCCCTCTGCACACTGAGCACAAGAATTCACTCACTCAGCACTGCTGCAATTTAGAGAACGCCTTGTATTATTTTCAATGACCAATGTCACCAACTGCAACCACTCCAGTCTGAGCCTGTCACTGGAATAGCTTTTTAAAGGCATCTAGAATGCTTGCTAAACTTTTAGTCCTATGATATGGCATAACAGAGAACTGGAACTGTAGAAGCTGTGCTCAAGCAAAAGGTAAGCAGAGGGCAAATGACTAGCCATCAATATTGCCTGTAGGTTCTCTTGCAGCTGACTTTTTATACATTACTGACTTTGACTTATAATGCTTTGTTTTGTGCTGTGTCAATGTGTAGATTCGGCCATATTAGTAGAGAAGCAGGGCATTTCATCCTCATGTCAGAGTGGTTACCCACTGATAACCGGTGATCAAAAATGGTGTGGGAATATTCAAGAAGCATCACAAAGGTTTACAAAGGCAGATCGACAGAATGAATAAAGCAGAAACCTGAGACAAATGCAGTGCAGATTTCTGTGTAGGAAACAGCGAAGGAGTGACATGACCAATTATCACTTCATATCTCCTAAGACTAGTAATCACTGCCATAATGCCTTATATGATCACACACACCAGACATACACATATGGGGCTGTGGGCGACTCGTCTCGACATACTCTAGATGTTCTCTATAATGGCAAAGCTTCTCTTTCTGAGATCAGGCATACTTTAAAAGAGGATTGCAACTAAAATCCCTCTAACAACCATAAATCTAAACTACGCTAAATTTATGTATTTACGTTGGATATATAGCAGGCTTCTGGCTATTTAACTATGCTCCAAAACATTTGACTAAAAACCCTGCAACATCTTCCATAAATAGTATGTTAAGCTTACTGTGCCGTAAATAATGTATAACTCTATTGCAGCTGATGTATTTATATGGGGTTGCTCAAGCAGTTTGAGTCAAGGGAAATAAAAACACCAGCTAAAATTAACTAAAGGCCCAAACAGAATTTAGAGTTAGGTAGGTACACCAAATGAAAAAAAAATCACACAGAAATAAAGTGATTAGAGATAGGAAAATGGCAGTTTGAGGCGACAGCTGTGACTCAGGCCTGGATCTTACTACTATTTCCATATGTAGAAAAGTAAGGGTTATGTTGTTACATTGTCATTTACATTTTTATAAATGCAATTTGAAAAATTACATCTTTTTATAAAATGCAGCTAAATTATAGAAGCAAGCAAGCTATTTTAGGCAGAAATTAGTTTGTAACTGCTGTTAAAATTGCTTTTATGTTTATAAAGGTTATTAAATAAAAGGCAGATTTTTCATTTAGGTAAATCTATTGTATTTCTTGTGCTTCACAAAAACATTCACAGGTTATTTCCATGGACAATTATGTGCATTGAACACAAAGTGACATAACACCATAGCATCCCCTATAGGATTTACAAGGTGCTCATAGATAAAAGACATGCAGTACCATCAGATCACCCTGAGAAACTCCCGAACATTAGAGGGTCCAAGTACATGAACACTTGGCTGAACATTTGTGTTTTATTAAATTGAGAGGCTAGAGATGAGCACTTACCTGGGGGTGGGGGTTAATAATGATTTGGACAGGTTATATAACCCACCTACTGTATATTAATGTTCCCCTTGTAAACTGATGGCCACCAGTTAGTCCTTTTATATGAGATTGTCACCAATAGAGTGACTCTCATCTCACATCTATAGGTAGCTATAGATCGTGTAAGTGGTTAGGAGGATTGACCTTTCCAGACATTTGTAATTCTATTTCTGTACATATATTATTTCATAAACCATAGCAACTATGGATTATGGCTTCTCCTAATACAGTGCTATGAAAAAGCATCTGCACCCTTTTCACCTTTCTTTGTTTTTGTAGATTTTCTCAATTGTTGCAGATTTTTAAGAAATGGGATCAGATTCTTTTCTCTGGTAGAAAATGTACATATTGTGAGAGATACAAAAATTACGTAAATAATGGATTGTTGTGGTTCGACTTTAGTCTTAACTGATTAACCTTCTGTTGAGAAATCCAGATGCTAAGCTCATTAAATGTATTTTAAAAGTCACAGACAGAGCATTCAACAGGTTTCCACTTCTAGGTGATCTTAGGCCAATGCCACACTAGCAATCCTGCCAGACACAGGATTGCTAAGATGTGCAGGCAAAACACGTACCAGTTTGTATGTGTCGCTCGATAAAAGAGATGTTACTCCCTCACTGACAAAAACACTACACAGCATAAGTCGCCTCACTGTACCCAGCTGTTGAGGGAGCAACACATACAAGCAGGTAATGTTATTCCCTGCTGTGTCCTGCATAGCGATCCTGCTGTGACAGGATGGCTAGTGTGACATCAGCCTTATTCATGGAGGTTTACAGTGCATATTAGACATTATACATAACAAAATAAGGTAACATTCTCAAAAAGAGTGCATTGGAGTTTGGAGATTTAAACTACAATTTTTTTTTTGTTTACAAATATTTATTTAATATTCTTAAACAATAAGAGTACTGTATGCCTAAATTGGCACATACCTCTAGTGAGTTTAAAATAGAAAAAAAGAGTGA